>NC_136527.1:63437392-63464418 GCF_053919585.1 Euprymna scolopes | reverse complement strand
TTAAAACAGTAAAACTGCGGCCCTCGAGTAGGTGGCGAAAGTGCTTGATAGCGAGGTAGATTGCTAGCAGCTCTTTGGAGAAAGTGCTATATCTCGACTGAGCTGGTGAAAGTTTAGCGGAGAAGAAGGCTATAGGTTTACGTTGGTCTTCACTCTCCTGTTCCACGACAGCTCCTACTCCAGTATCTGAGGCGTCTGTAGTGAGATAGATGTGCGTCCGGGTGTCCTCGTTCAGGTGTGCCAACTTTGTGAAGTTTGCTAAAGCGGCTTTTGCTGCGTGAAAGGCTTTTACTTGTTCCCCTTCCAGAGTGATGGATTTGTTTTTTCTCTGGAGGACGTTTGTCAGGGGTGTGAGGAGATCTGAGCATTTGGGGATGAAACGTCGGTAAAAGTTTACCATGCCCAAGAAACGTCGTAATTGTTTTATGGATGTTGGCATGGGAAAATCCCGTATCGCTTCTATTTTCGCCGGAAGTGGAGTGATCCCATGAGCATCGGTGTGGTGTCCTAGGAAGTTTATATGCTGTGCTCCGAATTCGCACTTGTCCGAGTTGATTCGGAGTCCATAGTGTTTCAGACGGCGAAACACTTCTTCCAGGTGTTTTGCATGGGTCTCCACATCTCTGCTGGCCACCAAGATGTCGTCTATGTAGGCGTAGACGTATGGCAGGCCACGCAGAACCTCGTCCATGAGTCTTTGAAAAGTCTGGGCTGCATTACGTAGTCCAAAGGGCATTTTTAAGAATTCAAACAGCCCGAAAGGGGTTGTAACGGCTGTCTTCTGTATGTCTTCTGGAGCAACTGGTACCTGGTAGTATGCCTTGGTCAGGTCGATCTTCGAAAAGATACGAGCCCCCTGTAGGCCTGATGCGAAATCGTGGATGTGTGGAACTGGATACCGGTCGGGCACTGTGGATGCGTTTAGTTTTCGGTAGTCCACGCAGACTCTGAACTCCCCATCAGGCTTGGGTACCAAATGTAGTGGCGATGCGTATGGACTGTCTGAGGGACGGATGGTGTTGTCCGCCAACATCTCTTCAAAAACCTTTTTGGCATATGCCAGCTTGTGTGGGGGGAGTCGTCGTGGCCGTGCGAATGTGGGTTGTCCAGTGGTCTTTATGTGGTGCTGGGTTTGATGTTCTCCTGTGTCGGTAGGCTTGATAGGTTGAGTGATGTCCTGGTACCGGCGCAGGATTTCCGCGTAGCGTGGGTTGTGTTGAGTTGTTACGCTAATCCCGGTTGTGTTGCAACTTGATGGGGTCCCTATAACCTTGAGCGATGTGGTGTTGTCGGATAGGGTCCTTGTCTTCATGTGGACGGTCAAGTTGTAGTGTGCCAGGAAATCAGCACCGAGCAAGGGGGTTTTGACATTTGCCACCGTGAATGACCACTTGAAGTCACGCCTAAGCTTAATATTCAGAGTTAGTTCTCGGTTCCCGTAGGTTTCTATAATGGAACCGTTTGCTGCCCGAAGTTGAAATGGGGCGGGTCTTAGGTTTGACTTGTTGGTGGGTGGTATGACGCTGATGGCTGCACCGGTGTCGACTAAAAATCTTAGGCCATTGTTCTGGTCCCACACATAAAAAAGACGACTATGCATGTGTGTACCAGCAGGGGTTGTCGCCACTGCCTGCTGGTTTATTCGTTTCCCTGTGTCCTTTGGCGTGTACAGGGAGGTTGACACTTGCGAGCTTGGTCACCGAAATGTTGATGGTACCAGCATTCGTTGGGGTTATAGCTCCGTCTCTGGTTCGAACTGCGGGTACGGCTTCTATAACGCGTGCGTGGGGCTGGGCTTCGACCGCGAGTGTGGGTGTCTGGGTTTCGTTGCCTCTGGAGTAAGGTGAGTTTCAGCTCTTGGAGTTCGGCTCTCATCTGGGCCATCTCCTCTTCGAAGCGTCGTGCAAGGCTTTGAGGGCTGTTATCGCCTTGGTGGTCTCTTTGGTGAGTCCTTTCCACTTGGTGGACTCTTTCGTGGGTGTCGTCCACTTGGTGGACTCTTTCATGGCCCCGAGAATAGACCTTGTCTGCTGAATCGGCCAGCACTTCCAGGGGAGTTTCTATAGGAACCAGGGCCAAAACCTGAGTGATGTTCGAGGGCAACCGATCCATCCATAGGCCTCGGAGAATAGGCTCGGCCATGGTGTTGTTTCCGAGGCGACTCTTCATAAGGCGCAAGAGCTGGGATGGGGTTCTGTCGCCGAGAGACACATGAGAGAACAGGTCTCTGATAAGATCTTCGTCCGAGCGGCCTGTGCGCTTAAGGATGGCGTCTTTGAGGTGGGTGTACGGAAGGTGTTCGGGTGTATTCATCAGGATGTCCTCCACTTCTTCCACAACGGCTGCAGGTAGGGCCTGTACCACTGCGGCATATTTGGTGTCCTGGCGTGTGACTCTCCTGGATGCAAAAATCGCCTCCAGTTGAATAAACCAACTCCTGGTGTTCACGGGGTTATATGGCGGTAGTTGAATGAAGGGAGTTGATGCGTTAATTTCGTGTTCTTCGGTGCCTTCCGCCATCTTCTGTGTCAGTTGTTTGCCCGTATCGAAAGTCGCGTCGGGTCCGTCTGTATTTTTAGCCCTCTTCTCTGCCAGCTGTTTTTGCCTATGTTAAGTATCACGTCGGGGTCACCACTTGTTGCGGGGGCCGGCCGTCCGGAGACAATCGACCCAACAACTAACAAAATAAACACAGGCAAAAGGTGAACAGCATGCTAGGCAAAGAAGAATGACAAAACTCGGGAGGTTTAGTTAAAAACGACGATTCGCCTTTTATTTAAGTAAACGAAAGGGTGGCAAAAATGCGAATTTTCTCACTGGGCGACGTTGGTCCGGGATCCGTTGCTGGTGTACTCTGACAGGGGGATGCTTGTTGGTTCGCCGTAGGCTGGAACGCTGAAATGACGTTGGAGAAGTCGGCGTGATAACTGGTGCGGGTGATTGGTCGACCTGGGTCCGACTGGGATAGTACTGGTGCGTTAGCCTCGGGTTTAAGAGAGGAATGGACGGACACTTGGCAACACTGAGGGATCAGTGTTCATCAGGTACGGACGGGCGCTCGGATCGGACGGTCACTGAGTAAGGTGTCAGTGTATGAGAGGTACGGACGGCGAATTGACAACACTGAGGGTTCAGTGTTCATCAGGTACGGACAGAGTCGTGGTGATGAGGTGGACTTCTACGGCGTGGAGACCGTAGCCACGGTAGTGGTGGTGGACTTCTACGGTGTGGAGACCGGAGCCACGGTAGTGGTGGTGGACTTCTACGGTGTGGAGACCGGAGCCACGGTAGTGGTGGTGGACTTCTACGGTGTGGAGACCGGAGCCACGGTAGTGGTGGTGGACTTCTACGGTGTGGAGACCAGAGCCACGGTAGTGGTGGTGGACTTCTACGGTGTGGAGACCAGAGCCACAGTAGTGGTGGTGGACTGGACTGCTACAGTGTAAGGACTGGAGTCACAGTAGTTGCACGAGCGTCGAACGGTAGGGGAACCGTGAGCAAGTGCGGAGCTTTGCCGAGAACCAAGCTGGCGAACGGTGGAAATATCGCCGAAATGTTCAGGAGGCTGCCAGTCACCGGGGACGGGCAGGCAGCTGTTTCTATTTCTAAACAACAGTTAATATTAATTCTCGGATATGTTCTTAACAAACAGTCGATGCTGGAGGAGTTCGTTGTGTGTATTTCACGAAGTTTCTCCAGGAAATTAAAGTTAGTTGTTTTTGTTATGTTGTAGAAAAGATGTCTTTTTTAAATTTCTTTCCTACAACGGGGCGCTGGAGTCACGTGACGGCCGCCGACATTACTGCTACTGCTGATTTCGGCGGAGGCTGTTAAAGGCTGGTCGTTTGTTGTGCTGTCGTTGTTGTTGTTGTTGTTGTTAGCGGCCTAGCCGCGACACACTCAAGAACTGTGTGACTATATATCTGTTGATATAACGGACAGATATTCTTCAACTAAATATTTAATATTTGCTAAATTGTTTTTATAAGATAAGCTTTGCTAGTTTTAAGAAAGAAGGGATTTTAGGGACGTCAGCGATTCGGGATGCCTTTATTGCCGGAATTCAGTCCCATCCACCGGCTCATACTGCAACCAAATAACCTACAACACAGGGATCTACCACTTCCACCTCCGCCTCCATCCACACCAAGCCAAATTCCCAATCACCCATTGACTCAACTCCCCACACTTTCGTCAGGGGGGCATCACAGCACAAATGACTACAGTTCCAGACGTGGTGCAGAAAGTCAAAATCAGTGGCGGCTCGTACCTAAGATTAGTGGGGGTGCTGTTATAAAGAAAACACCTATTGTTTTAATATTGTGTAAAAATAAAACAAACATAAAATTATACATAATTTATACGTATGCACACGTATAAAAATACAATAACTTAAAGGAATCCTAAATAGATGTTAATATTTTAAATATTTTACTTATTACATTCATTTGAAAGTAAACTCCATTTTTCTTGTTTTAATTTGTGAGAAAAAATTGATGATTTTCTCCTTAACTTCTGAATGACTGCTGAAGAACTTTTTTAGCAATTGAAAGCACTGCAAGTGCATTTAGTCTTTCGCAACCCATGGTACTCCTTAGAAAAAGTTTTTATTCTTTCAGAGTTGAAAAACAATTTAATGATGTAGTCGTGGGAATTGTCAAGATAATTTTTATGAGTTTTGTGATTTCACAAAGAACATCGTTTAAATTGTTTTCCAAAATAAATTTCAGGAGATCAATTACTTTGCAATATTCATGGATATCTGACCTACTATAAAATATTTCTAGCTCAGTTTCAAACTTTTCTTTGTCAATCATGGGATATGCTTCAGTTGTCAAGGATATCTCTTCTGTAGGTAGTTTTTTTCTTAAAACTAGCAAAGCTTATCTTGTAAAACAATTTAGCAAGTATTAAGTGTTTAGTTGAAGAATATTTGTCCGTTATATCAGCAGGTATATAGTCACACAGTTCTTTAGCTTCGCCCTTGAGTGTTTTTGAAGGATTTTCACAGTATTTGGTGTTTCTTATCTCTAAAATAGCAGTTTTGAAATTTGTTATGTATTCATTGACTTTATATATGCTAATTTCCCGAGAAATAATTTCAACATGAGACATAATTTTATATTATATTTTATGAAATAGCTCAAACCAAAATATGAAATTTTCACCGTTCAAATCTTTCAGAATTCCTGTCGCTTCTGCAACGGTCTCATCTACATATGATGTTGACTGAATTTCAGTGACAGTTTTTTATGCTTGAACATTTTCATGAACTCTATTTATATATGTTAAAGTTCCACCTTGTGGCGGATACACGTAGAATGCTTACATCCAGATGCTTCTTGAAAAATGGACAGACGCTGTGGTGATCTAGAAAAGAAAGTCGGAATAGCCAAAATGTTATACATAAATATTCTAGCATTTCGTGTAATGCTTGCTGCATTCTTCATTATTAAATTAAGTTGATGCGCATAACAGTGAGTGAAATGCGCATTACTATAAACTGATTTTATTTTCGCCTGAGCACCAGCTTTTTTGCCTTTCATGGCATTTGCACAATCAAATGTCTGAACTATCAGTTTTTGGCGATTCCCTTGAAGGATTATATCTAATTGTAATGTTGTAGAATACATTTTGATTGTTAGAAATTTCAGAATGCAAGGGCGATAACTGCTAGATTGTTCCAATCACGCGATTATTTTGACCAATGAAATTGCATTGTTTCAGTTGCTGCGGAGGATTCAGAAATTGGCGGGAATATTGTGTTTCTTCAAACAGATTTCCATTCCGTGTAGAGCAAAGCAGACGCGTGGTGTCTCGCTCCATGCCAAATGAACTAAGGCAGGGTTCTATTCTATTTGTTGTCTCCGCTCACTTAAATGCGGATACAAGCTTGAGGCAAAAATGTTTTATGGACTAATTACATTCATCATCATTGCCCGCAGGAGGGCATCCTTTATTATGGAACATCGATCGCAATGTGCGTTGTTCTTATTTGACCAGTCTGGAAGGATTTCGAAGAACCCTCAATCACTTCTACGAGCGGCCGAATTCAACCAGCATCTTCACAGAAGAAAACTACCTACACCTTTCGAGGCATAAACTACCCGCCATTTGACCGAAGCTAAAGAGGTGCACTCTTTTGCAAATATGGACTCATTTTATCTTTCTTGTAAATAAAATATTCTTGGAATAAAAGTGAGCCTTTGTTGCTTTTCTGCGTGACTCTTTCATTCTGCTAAAGGCAAAAACGAGTAAGAGAAATTCTTACACCGTTTTTATTGCAAAAGACATCCTCCCCCCTCCAATTTTTTTTTCTTATGAGTAATAACGTTCTTATTGCATAAGATTTCGATTCCCCCCCACACACACACACATTATTTTGGATTTTTTCCTTTCATTGTGTCACCTTTAAAAAAAAGTAATATATTTAATATTCATTTTTATATTTAATTTGTGATGGTCCTTAAAAGACCATGTGCTTTGGAAAAAAAATAATATATTGAATATTCATTCTTATATTAAATTGTAATGGTCCATAAAAGAACTTATTCATTGAAAATAAATATTATTTCATGTAAATTGTAAACTGAAGTTTAAATTCGTAAAAAAAAAAATACCTTTCAAATATTTTACGATAATTGTAATCATTTAAATAATGTATGGAAAGCAACTATATATTAATTCTTGAATTTATAATTGATTCATTGTTGAAATGTGTTGTCGTAATGTCGGTCTGAACTTTCCTTATGGGTTTAAATTCCTTGTTCATTGAGAGTTTCGAATTTTGTTGACGTAACCCCCTTCAGATAATAGTTGTTTCTCATCGGAGAATCTTTTTCGCGCCCTTTGCTTTTATTTCCCCACGTGGGAACGGCCATTTTTTTTTCTCGTGTTGTGTCCTTCGAACATGGCAAATTCAAATCTCCTTGGTCTAATAGAGGCTAAGAAGTTTCGTATAACGGCTTCTTTGGATTGGATGAACGAGAGAGAAGGTGGGCGTTGTATAAACAACAAATCCCTGAAGAAGTTAAGGCAAGTGGATATGATCCATTATCTTTACTTCTTCCTGTCACCATGCAGGGGAAGATTATTATTAGTCAACTGTGGAAAAAGGAGTTGTCTTGGGATCAACAAATCCCTGAAGAAGTTAAGGCCACATGGCAAGCACATGCCAAGGAGCTGAATTGTATAGGGGACTTTGAATTTCCTAGATGTACTCTCCTAGCAGAATCCCCTGTTGAAATTATTTGCTTTAGCGATGCTTCTAAGCACGCTTATGGGTTTTCCGTGTATGCGAAACAAGGTGCTCAGTGTTCCTTGATATTCACCAAGACAAAAATGGCACCCATCAAGGGAAAATCACTACCTGTTTTGGAATTATTAGCTATATTTCTAGCGTTTAAAGTTATTCCAAAAGTTTTGGGTGCTCTAGCGCCCATCAATATCAAATCCTTTTTTGTCGTGTCTGATGCACAAGTAGCCCTGTCATGGATTTTGAATGAGAAGGCTGCGAGAAAAAATATATTTGTAGAAAATCGCGTGTCAGACATTAATAAGTTCATTGAAAACATTAAACTTAAATATGGGATAAACCCTAAATTTAGATATGTTCCTTCGTCGGATAATCCGGCTGATCTTTTAACCAGAGGCCTCTAAGTTCAAACAATTTTTCAAATTTTGGACCTGCGGACCAGATTGGCTTAATCAAGTTGAAATCAGCTGGCCCACGTCCCCCTTGCCTTGTCTTAACAATGTTAATAGGAAGATGGTAACATGTATGTTCTCGGATGAAACTGCTTCTAACGAGAATAAGGCTATTAATGTCTTAGAAAAAGTTGTGAGATTCGGTGATAAATTACGTCACCGAAAGACTGACACCGTCAAAAGAGCTAAATTGTTGCTCTTCTCTCATTTACAAAGGGAAGCCTTTCCCACAGAACTTGCTTATTTGCAACAACCCTCTAATAGGGCTGCTCCCCCAAGAGTTACAGCCCTTGGGTTATTCCTAGATAGGGAGGGACTGATACGGACTCAAGGACGTATTCAGAACTCCGAGGTTTTTCCATATGAAGTGAAATTTCCTATATTGTTAGGAAAAATTACCCACCTGACCAAATTGGTCATTATTGAAGCTCACCAGAATTGTTGTCATATGGGAGCAAATTCAACCCTTAGCAAGGTGAGGCTATCGGGTTTTTGGATCCCCCAAGGGAGACAGGTGGTGAAATCGGTTCTCTGTGACTGTGTTATATGTAAGAGAATTAATTCTCTACCGTACAAAGCACCCTCTGGGTCTCAACTGCCTTCTGATAGAGTAAATTTTGTCCGGCCCTTCAAATGTGTAGGGGTGGATTTTTCTGGACATTTTTTTGTCAAAAACAATAATGAGGACGTCAAAATGTACATCCTACTGTTTACTTGCATGAGTTTATGTGCCATACACTTGGAATTGGTACCGGACATGAGCGCAAGATCTTTCTTGTTAGCGTTCGTTAGGTTCACCAACTTATTTGGTGTACCAACTCATATGTATTCCGACAATGCTAAATCTTTCATAGCGTCGGGTATTATATTATCAGACATATTTGTGTCTGATGAATTTAGAGAACATTTCAAATCCACTATTATTGTTCATTATACGATTCCCCTGTACTCTGCATGGCAGGGTGGAGTATGGGAGAGATTAATTAAAACTGTGAAACAGTGTCATTCTAAGTTGTTGGGTAGGAGGAGGGTCGATTATTTCGAGTTCCTAACCGCCCTTTCAGATGTTCAAAAGGCCATAAATGATAGGCCACTAACATTTATTTCAGCTTCTGATAGAGGCCTTGATGGGTTGACTCCCAACCATTTTTTTGCAGACAGGATATCATCCCCGCCTGCTTATCAATCTTAGCGGTTCAGAGGACTCTTGTCCAGAACCTCCAAATAGAAATTCACTCTTACATTCCTTTGAAATGAGGGATGAATTTGTCAGTAAATTTGGATCAAGTAAAGAATAGATACCCCGTAGCAGACGACGCCGCCTGGCGGTGCCAGGCGCACAATTCAACTAACACTGGTGATTCGACCTTGACATTGGCACAAGCACACGGCGTCGGTTGTTTGTAAACACGTCAAATAGCAAACATGCTCGAATATCCGCCAGCATTTTTTTTTTTTAAATATATTTACAAACTTTTGAAGATAAATCTTAGAATAATAATTATGTTTCGCGGATTTTTGTGCTAAAGATTGATTTTTATGCAAAGTGTTTTTAATTCTTTTTTTTTCTGTGTGTTTTTTTAATACAATTCAGTATTTATTTAATTATTCTTTCTTTAAAACATTAACTTTCCCGACAATTAATATATTTTTTAAATAATATTTTTAAATATTGAATTTTGATTTAATCTCATGATACCATCACGTGATCAATTTATTAAATGACAAAAAAATTCAAAAGTCGAAGAAGCCAAAATTTTACGAGGATTAAAAGAAATTAATATTTGGACCATTTTGTTTTAAATACTGTAACAAATGGATAAAGCCATTTTCAAAGATGCTGTGTGTCCGTTGATTTCTAGAGACCATCTATCCATAATTGAATGGATGAAACAGCATTTCCTACTTGCAAATGAAATGAATTGTGAATTCTGTAATGTCCGTATGAATTGGACGAAACATTCAATGACATGTTTGGAAATGCCAAAATAAAATATGTCAAAAATATAAAAACAGAACATCTATACGATGCAAGTCATTTTTTTAAATTCTAAGTTATCCTTACAGTCATGGATATTAGCAATATATCTATGGAGTCAAAGAATAAGCCAAAAAAAAAAAAATTACGTGATTTTTTTCTGTAGGAAAACTTTATCCCATGACGAGTACGTACAATATATTTTTTTTTTAAATATTTCCATTTTTTAATGTCAATGGAAAACTGCACAAGTACCCAAACCGGGCCAAACCCTACAGAAAAAATCACGTAATTTCATCAAGTAGTTATTTTTTTATAGCGAAAAAAGAAAAAAATCAACGCTACAAGCGAAATTAAACAGAAAGTTCAAGTAGGGGGATTTCCCTTTTTTTTTATAGCGAGGCCAAATTTCTCGAATTTGGCCTTTTTTTCAAGCAGTTTGGCCTTCAAAATTTCTGTTTGGCCATTTTCTTCACCGATGAAATAAAAAAAGCAAATAAAAACAACGCAATAAAACTTTTAAAAATACGGCACACTTTTGTTGTTCTTGTTTGTTTTTTTTTTGTAATTTTCCTTATTTTTTTATTTTTTCAAGATAATACTATTAAATGGACACTATTATGCCAAATTAGCCCCCCCCCCCAAAAAAAAAAGAATGCACAAAAAAAACGAGTGAACGCGCGTATTTTTTTTTTTTAGTTTAGTTTCATAATGGCGGTCGTGATGTCGGAGGTTCGATTGTTAGATTGTAAGTTAGTTTCGTATTTTTTTAAGTTGTAAATCGCAAGTTAGAAAAAAATTAAACCCTTCCAAGATGGACAATAAATAAGACCAAAATATTTTATGGTAAAGTTAAGAGCGTAAGAACTATACTTTTTTAGGAGATGTGATTATTGGATTAACCAATCAGAAATCGTCTGTGGCACACATATCTCTGTTTTTATAGATATACTAGCATGGGTGCCCGGCGTTGCCCGGGTGTTTGGAGGTGTATGCTGAGCAAAAAAAAAGGGGGTAATTTTTTAAACTTTGACCCCTATTATGACCCCTGAAAATTTATTGTTTTGGGCTCAAATCAAGTTATTAAGTTAGATCCATGTCCACGGAAGCTATATCTAAAATTTCAAGTGTGTAGACCCAAAATTGTCGGAGAAGTTTGGTAGAGTTCTCAAAGCTCAAATCGTTGAACTTTGACCCCTTAATCGCCAAATTTCTGGCTAAAAACCGATCACATAGATTTTTCCAAATCTCAGTACCCTGTATATCAAATTTCGAGTCTGTAGAATAAAAATTGACAGAGTTATTTCGTAGGGAAATGTACACAGACACACACACACACACTTTCACTTTTATAGATATATAGATTTAAAATTTGAGTCTGACAGAATGACAAAATTATATTGCAAACCGATATATTAAACAAACGAACTTCAAAGAGACAAATGAACACATAAGTAAAAACAATTTGTATTAGAAAACATTTATTATTCCACGTCTTTTTTTACAGACCTGACGACTGAGGTTCGCTCTTAATAAAAATTGTTTTTTATAGTCTTAATTTTGACTTCCTTTTTCATAAAAAACTAAAAAAAATAAAGAAAGAAAAGAAATTTAATTTTATTTTTTCATTAATTTCTTTCTGTGCAAAGCAATTCTTTCAAACTTACTCTGTTTCCAAAATGTTTTTATTTTATTCCCCTCCCCCTTCATTCATTTTCCTCCGCATTCTGGCAAGTATTAAAATAAACCATTTATAATATTTATTTATGGATTTATTTACTTATCATTTCTTTTGTATCGGTAAATGAATTCCATTTAAAAAAAAAAACTGTAAAAGTCACGTTAAAGGTGATTAAGTTGGAAAGTAAGTAAAAATTTACCCTTTTTACTTTTATACGATTTCTGATCACTT
Organism: Euprymna scolopes; assembly: GCF_053919585.1. Lineage (NCBI taxonomy): Eukaryota > Metazoa > Mollusca > Cephalopoda > Sepiida > Sepiolidae > Euprymna > Euprymna scolopes. The sequence goes on along the minus strand of NC_136527.1, from coordinate 63,452,821 downwards.
TGAAAAAGGTGTGTGTGTGTTTTAAAAATGTTTTTTAACTGCTATAACCTCATTTATATATATATATATATATATATATATATATATATATATATATATATATATATATATATATATATATATATATATAACAACGTGAGTATTCATATCGTGGGTTTGTATTACTGTACACATAGATTCGAAAAAATAGTCAAAAACAAATATATAAATAAATGTTATCAAAGGCAAGATAAGTTACTTTTCTACCTAACTGGATATATTTTTTGTGTTTTTATTCAATGTAATATATTTATTCAGCTCGAAAAACATACAGTGTTTACCGATGTGTTGGAAAATTCAAGATGGCGTCTCACACCCTCTTTAACACTGTAAGTTTGGGAAAAGGTGTTATAAATAAAAAACTATACAAAATACTATTAAAACCCCGCCGAATATATGTCAACCTATGTCACGGTAACATATATTGAGCGAGTCTTTAACAGTATTTTAACAGGGCACATCGTAAAAACTGACCCATTAATTTTCCTGAAGTAAAAACTATATAGTTTTTAAACTTTTAAAACTGTACATTATAAAAAGAAAACTGTTCGAGTGATCTTTTTTTTTTTTACATGGGTGTCACCACTTATCAAGGCCCAGAGGCCACTCAAGGATAAGGGTTAATAGGTATACATTAGTCATTGTGATTTTAGCATAGTAAACAGTGGGAATTTTGTAACTTGGATTACTTGAAAAAGAAAACTGTTCGAATGATTGAAAATGAAAACAAAATAACAATGTAAATATATTGATAACAAAAAAACAAAAAACAAACGAAGTTTCCGTTTCAGGAACCCGAGTTTAATTTTATGTCGTAATCATTCAACTCGTTAGCGGTTTTATTCAGCGATTAGGGATAACCATACGACATATCTAAATACCAAAGCGATTTTTTTTTAATTTTTTTTTTTTTATTAAAACTAAACCTGTTTAGTTTTAATGAACCAATTTTTTTAAAGCCAACACTTTAGTTATTTTGAGAGCGTGCAACTGCACCCGAAAGGTTGATTAGGAAACTCCAAATCCTTTTATGACTCGAAAAAAAAAGGGCTTTTTATCGGCTTAAATGATAAACTAATGTTAAATATAAATATTTAATATAATGAGATATCAATCTACACAATTTGCCATCGATTCTGAAATAAAATGAAATCCTGACATTGTGATCATTTTTGCAGGTGTTATGTGCCAAATATTGAAATAAGAATGTTTAAATTCAATTATTGTAATTTAAGTCTTTAATTTTAAAGTCGATTTTATTTATAAAATATCTTTTTAGAAATCAATCTCAAAAACAATCTGAACAATAAATCTCTTTTGTTATGGCTAAGTATTTGTCAAGGGTAGAAATTATAATAGACAAGTATTCATCCATGATGACATTTTACCGATTTCCTGGTTTACTTGCTAAATTTCTTCGAAAGAATTGACATAAACAATACTTCAACTAAATACGTATATTTCATGCAATAACGACTTTTGTTTCTTCTGACTTTTCCTAAACTAAACATAAAACATCGGTTAGGGTTAGTTTAACATTCTGTAAAAGTACCTTCCGTTTTTTTTTTGTTTTTTTTTTTGTACTTCTGCAGAGAAGGTAAAAAACCGATAAAAACTGGATATATTTTTCGTGTTTTTATTCAAGTTAACATGTTTATTCAGCTCGAAAAGAATACAGTGTTTACCGATGTGTTGGAAAATTCAAGATGGCGTCTCACACATTCTTTAACACCGTAAGTTTGGGAAAAGGTGTTATAAATAAAAAACTATACAAAATACTATTAAAAACCCGCCGAATATATGTCAACCTATGTCACGGTAACATATATTGAGCGAGTTTTTAACAGTATTTTAACCGGTTTTTTTATTTATTACACCTTTTTCCAAACTTACCGTGTTAAAGAGAGAATCGGCCGCCATCTTGAATTTTCCAATACATCGGTAAACACTGTATGCTTTTCGAGCTGAATAAACATGTTAAATTGAATAAAAACACGAAAAATATATCCAGTTTGGTAAAAAAGTAATTTATCTTGCCTTTGATAACATTTATTTGTTATGTATTTGTTTTTTGGCAACTTATTCGAATCTATGTGTACAGTAATACAAACCCGAAATGAATTTAAGACCACGAGTGAAATGAGAAAATGAAGAAAATCACATTTACTGTGTGTGTTTACTGTTTAGTTAAGTCAGCGGGTTTGGTTGCCATAAAAACGTGACGGTAGTGAACGTGTGTGTGTGCGTGTGTGCGCGTTTCGTGTAGTTTAGTTTCGTATAATAGTTTCGTATTTTTTTAATTTGTAAATAACAAGTTATTAAAAAATTAAACCCTTCCAAGATGGACAATAAATAAAGCCATAATATTTTATGGTAAAGGTAAGAGCGTAGAAACGATTGTTTTTTAGGAGATGTGATTATTGGATTAACCAATCAGAAATCGTCTGTGGCACACACATCTCTGTTTTTATAGATATACTAGCAATCAGTGCCCGGCGTTGCCCAGGTGTTTTGAGGTTAATGCTGAGAAAAAAAAAACGGTCAATTTTTTTAAACTTTGACCCCTATTATGACCTCTTAACATTTATTGTTTAGGGATCAAGTAAAGTTAATAAGTTAGATCCATGTCCAAGGAATCTATATCTAAAATATCACGTGTTTACTGTTTAGACCCAAAATTGTAGGAGGAGTTTGGTAGAGTTCTCAAAGGTCAAATCGTTGAATATTGACCACTTAATCGCCAAATTTCTGTCGAAAACCTATCACATCGATTTTCCCAAATCTCAGTACCCTGTATATCAAATTTCGAATCTCTAGGCTTAAAATTGACAGAGTTTTAGCGTAGGGAAATGCACACAGACACACAGACATACACAGACACTTAAACATGTGTGCGGCATCCGTTAGTCGAAACGACTATGGATCAGCAGCGCCGTATTAAGATGTTGTTATAAACATAAACATCATATATATAAGGATAATAGTACGCCATATATATAACAAAAGACCATTATTTACTCAAGTGAAAGGAAAACCCGGTGGAACTTTACCCAAAAATAAATCTATATTTTTTTTGTGTGTAATGATAATTCAGCCATCTTGATTCTTAACCAAACAGAAAGTTCAAGTAGGGGGAGTTCCATTTTTTTTTTTATTGCGAGGCCAAATTTCGCGAACTTGGCCTTTTTTTTAAGCAGTTTGGCCTTCAAAATTTCTGTTTGGCCTTTTTCTTCACCGATGAAATCTGGAGACGCAACGGGAATTTTCGGCAAAGAAATGTTGTTACTATGCACATCTATGTAATGTAATACAATTTGTGGCAAAATTTCAGGAAAAACTAATGGATGGTTATCTCGCAATAGTCCGGACAATTCGCTAAATTATCTCGTCAAAACCTTAAATCTCGAATTTTTGTGCAATTTTTTTTTTTGGGGGGGGGGCTAATTTGGCATGATAGTGTCCATTTATTAGTATTATCTTGAAAAAATAAAAAAAATAAGGAAAATTACCAAAAAAAACAAACAAGAACAATAAAAGTGTGCCGTATTTTTAAAAGTTTTATTGCGTTGTTTTTATTTGCTTTTTTTTATTTCATCGGTGAAGAAAATGGCCAAACAGAAATTTTGAAGGCCAAACTGCTTTAAAAAAAGGCCAAATTCGCGCAATTTGGCCTCGCTATAAAAAAAAAAATACTTGAACTTTCTGTTTAATTTCGCTTGTAGCGTTGATTTTTTTTCTTTTTTCGCTATAAAAAAATAACTACTTGATGAAATTACGTGATTTTTTCTGTAGGAAAACTTTATCCCATGACGAGTACGTACAATATATATTTTTTTAAATATTTCCATTTTTTAATGTCAATGGAAAACTCCACAAGTACCCAAACCACGAGTGAACGCCCGTTTTTTTTTTCTTTTTTAGTTTAGTTTCATAATGGCGGCCGTGATGTCGGAGGTTCGATTGTTAGATTGTAATTTAGTTTCGTATTTTTGTAATTTGTAAATCGCAAGTTAGGAAAAAATTAAACCCTTCCAAGATGGACAATAAATAAAGCCATAATATTTTATGGTAAAGTTAAGAGCCTACGAACCATAGTTTTTTAGGAGATGTGATTATTGGATTAACCAATCAGAAATCGTCTGTGGCACACACATCTCTGTTTTTATATAGATATAGATAGATATAGATATAGATAGATATAGATAGATATAGATATAGATATAGATAGATAGATATAGATATAGATATAGATAGATATAGATAGATATAGATATAGATAGATATAGATAGATATAGATATAGATATAGATAGATATAGATATAGATATAGATAGATATAGATAGATATAGATATAGATAGATATAGATATAGATAGATATAGATATAGATATAGATAGATATAGATATAGATATAGATAGATAGATAGATAGATATAGATATAGATATAGATATAGATAGATATAGATATAGATATAGATAGATATAGATATAGATAGATAGATAGATATAGATATAGATAGATATAGATAGATATAGATATAGATATAGATAGATATAGATATAGATAGATAGATATAGATATAGATAGATATAGATATAGATATAGATATAGAAGATATAGATATAGAAAGATAGAAGATAGATAGATATAGATATAGATAGATAGATAGATAGATAGATAGATAGATATAGATAGATATAGATATAGATAGATATAGATAGATATAGATAGATATAGATATAGATAGATATAGATAGATATAGATATAGATATAGATAGAAGATATAGAAGATATAGATATATAGGTCGAGGTAATTAGTTAAAGAGATTTAATATAATGTGATATATAGATAGATAGATATATATTATGGAGTATGGACTGTTTTTCAAACATCGAAATTTTAAAATTAAAGTTTTATTTAAAACAAAAAAAAAGACGAGGTGTTTTTTTCTTTTCGAGATATTTTTTGTCACCATTTATTACTTTGAAATTTTATTCAACAATGAAATGATAAAAAAACAAACTTTTCGTTAAATATATTTTTAAAAAATTATTATAAAATATCTATAAAGTCTATTTTTATGTCTGTAAAAGTTTGTTGAAAGTTCAAATGAAGTTTATAATTTAATTGAAAAAAAAAAAAACACCTCGTCTTTTTTTTTTTTTTTTGTTTTAAATAAAACTAACTTTAATTTTAAAATTTCGAAACAGTCCATAATATATATGTCATTATAAAAGTTCTATTTTTGTTTGATAAAAAGAATAAAATAGTTATTAAAAAGTTCTGTAAATATATTAAACACGCACTCAGAAAGACACCCATTTATTGAAATATCTTTTATTTTTAAAAAAAATCTTGCTCGCGAATATTCGTAAAAATGTAATATTTAAAAATATTATTTTGAAAATATATTAATTGTCGCTGAAGTTAATGTTTTAAAAAATAAATATTGAATTGTCTTAAAAACGCACACAGAACCCCCCCCCCAAAAAAAAAAACACGGTACATAAAAATCAATCTTGGTCGCAAAAATCCAAAACAGAAAGAGACCCCCGTTTATTTAAATATCTTTTATTTAAATACGTTCGTTTTGTTACTTATTTTTAAAAAATGTTTTGTAAATATATACTTTTTCTTTTAAATCTTCAAAGGTTTTGTAAATATATTTTTAAAAAAATGCTGGTGAATATTCGAGCATGTTTGCTATTTGACGTGTTTAAAAACAACCGACGCCATGTGCTTGTGCCAATGTCAAGGTCGAATCACCAGTGTTAGTTGAATTGTGCGCCTCGCCTGGCACCGCCAGGCGGCGTCGTCTGCTACGGGGTATCTATTCTTTACTTGATCCTTAAATTTAAACGTAGTTGGCATAATGACTACTTGCTCTCAATTAGAGAAGTAGACGCCCACATTACAAAAAATGAAACCTCTAAAATATCAAAGGGTGAAATTGTTCTTATCAAAGCTCCTAATAAGTCCCGGCCCTTCTGGGGGTTGGGTAAGGTAGTAAAATTATTGGTCGGAAAGGACAACAGGGTTCATTCAGCCTCAGTGCTGAAAGACGGGTGTGTCCAAATTCATTCCTTAAAAAATATTTATCCTTTAGAGATAAAACATAACCCTGAACCTGCATTAGCAGAATTTGCGGAAGAAGGAGGCCCCTTCTTTTGCCCTACATGTTCAGTCGCCAACGACGGAACAACACCTATGGTGTGTTGCGACTCATGCAATGAGTGGTACCATTTTGGTTGTGTCGGGGTCGACCAACAAGTTACCGTTGAAGATTGGGTGTGTCCGGATTGTGCGGGACCAAACACCAAGTTAATAATTGTATATTCCTTTTATAGACTCATCAGTAGAGTCATACCTTTTATTACTAATAAATTCCTTGTTTGTCATAGAGAGATCGTTATAAGTTCAGATTGACAACAGACACACATTGAATTTAATTGCTATTATTGTGTTAATATTAAGTCCTTTGGGACAGAATTTCATTGTAATAACTTGTCCAAATAGACGACAATCATTAATTTCCCGATAAAAAAAAAGAAAGAAATGAGTAATCCATTTCTTTCTCTTCCTTCCTTTGGCAGTGTGTTAGAAATTTCAGAATGCAAGGGCGATAACTGCTAGATTGTTCCAATCACGCGATTATTTTTGACTAATGAAATTGCATTGTTTCAGTTGCTGCGGAGGATTCAGGAATTGACGGGAATATTGTGTTTCTTCAAACAGATTTCCATTCCGTGTCGAGCAAAGCAGACGCATGGTGTCTCGCTCCATGTCAAATGAACTAAAGGCAGGGTTCTATTCTATTTGTTATCTCCGCTCACTTAAATGCGGATACAAGCCTGAGGCAAAAATGTTTTATGGACTAATTACATTCATCATCATTGCCCGCAGGAGGGCATCCTTTATTATGGAACATCGATCGCAATGTGCGTTGTTCTTATTTGACCAGTCTGGAAGGATTTCGAAGAACCCTCAACCACTTCTATGAGCGGCCGAATTCAACCAGCATCTTCCACAGAAGAAAACTACCCGCCATTTGGCCGAAGCTAAAGAGGTGCACTCTTTTGTAAATACAATTGGATTTACTGAATCATCTTTTTCATCATGTCCTCGTAAGGGAGTTTCAAAGTTCCCACAAAAGAAAATACAATCTATTATTTTAGATAAAATTTCACGGTTCTTCTTAACATTTATGTTATGGTGATTGATTGAAAGTCTGCAGGCCTCACTAAGTTTTTCTTTAATATTTACGGTCCCCAAAATTGATAGGGAAACTACATTGTCAACGTGCTTCTCATGCTTTTCAGTTCTATCTTTCATTTTGCTAATAGTTCTAAAACTATCTTTTGTCCACGTTACATCACCCCCTAACAACAAACAAGGAAAGCAGAGCAATGCGTTTTTTAGTTCACAGCCGCAAAGCCAACTTTTTTGTTGGTACGATTAAAGCTACGAATATACACTTTGTTGTTGCTAATGCCTGGCTGAGATATTTGAATATCAGGCGTTGAACGGCTTCTTTTCTTAATTTCAACTTTATCATGGAGAGACAGCTGTGAAAACTCAATCTGTTGAAGTTCATTTACCGTCGCAGAAGTTATTTCTTGGACCTACAAGGAGACCATGGTTAAATTCTTTTTATATCAATTGTATTGGGAAAGGTAAGTACTAGGTAGGCTATTAGTAGAATATCAATTAGGGTAGAAGGAATACAATGTTTACGTGATCCTCTTTTTGCGATTCAACTGAACCGGAAGTTCTAACTGAGTTGAATCATACTTTAATAACTTTTAGGTCACAGATTTATTAACAAAAAAAGTTTTACTATTTAACAACAGTTTTATTTATAAAAAGCTTATTGTTAATTAAAAATAGGCGTATAACAAAATAAGCTTGTCATTAAAATTGCTTTTTTTAATACAAATATTTTTAACTTTGCCATTATAAGCCGTCGAAAAAGAGGTAATACGCAAAAACATTTTAATTAAAAAACACTATTTTTAATTGTGTATATTTTTCAGAGTAATAAAAAAATATACAAATATATTTCTTTTAAACTTTACAGATTAAATAAAATTTTACGGGCTTTCTGCGCAGGCAAACAAATGAAAAATATTTTTTAAATACATCTTGTTTATAATTTTTTAATAATTTTTTTTTCATAAAAACAAAATCTTTGAAATTTACTTGCCTGCAAACGATGGTAAAGTTAAGAGTTTACCATTTAAAAATGGTTTTATTGGATAACAGTTTTATTTAAAATTTAAAAATGTGTGTTTATAACAAAACTTTGTAAATAAAATATAGAATAAAAAAGTTTACATGTTTGTACTATGAGCAAACAAAAAAAAATTTAAAGATACATAATTTTATTTACAAATCTTTTCATAACTTTTTATATAAAAATAAAAACAAACTTTGGTATTTACTATTTTCTTATTATAAAAACGGTTTTACATACTCGTCTTGTTATTGCACATTTTATTTAAAAAAACTTTGTTTAAAGTGTAAAACTTCTTGCTTTGTCCTCGTGGGAGGTAAATAAATGCTAAAGCTTTATATATGCGTGTGTGTGTATGTATATGTGTGTGTGCGTGTGCATATATGTGTGCATATATATTTGTGTATATATGTATATGTGTATATATATCATGTGTATATATATGTGTATGTGTATATATGTGTGTGTGTATATATATGTGTATGTATATGTGTGTGTGTATATATATGTGTATGTATATGTGTGTGTGTATATATATGTGTATGTGTATGTATATGTGTGTGTATATATATGTGTGTGTATATGCGTATATATATGTATATATTTATATATATTTATATATACATATATATATTTATATACGTATATATAAGTTAAAAACATTTCTAACTAAAATGTAAAATTTTCTTCGCTTTTCTATAGAAAACAATGTAAATATTTTTTATTCTGTAAAGTTTAACTACTACAAAATAAATAGATTTCAAACTACTTAAAAACACAAACAAAATAAGCCATACAGGTAAAAAAAAATATAACATTAGTCGCATTAGTAGCTTAAAGGCTAAAAGCCCGAACACTTTTAATTAAAAAAAAAAAGTTTGGCATATTGTATATTTTTGTCTACTTAAATCGCATTTAAAAGTGTGGGATTTTTTTTTAAGGTGGAGATTTTATTTACAAGAACACGTTACACTCTTTAATAATAATAAAAAGAACACAATTGTAAACAAAGCCTCTTAAAAAAAAATAAATAAATAAGCGAAAATGCGCAAACACCGCGTTTGGAACTGCGAAAACTACAGTTCCAAATTGACTCATATTAACCGTTCTAGATCGGACTTGCGCCCAAGCGAACTTCACTAAGAATGTGTAACTGTGAATTTCGCAGCTCCAAGCAAAGTTTTACTTTTATGCTTGTATGAGTATGGGGACAATTATTGACATTAAGCTTCAGGATTATATATATGTACATTCTTTTTAGTGTGTACTGATAATATTGAGTAGAAATGACTTGGGGGTGCTGTAGTTCCACAGCCCCAGGCACGAGCCGCCACTGGTTTACGTTATTTTAATGCTTATTAAATTTGTCCCGGTTTCAAATCACCGCTATAGTGGACTGGTGGATATATGATATATATCCCCCAGTCATACAAAATAGGAACAATGAACTGAATTGAGAAAGATACGAACAACGTGTTAAATTGAAATAAACAAACTAGAATTTATTTAATGAAGAAACAAATAAAAGAAAAGGGTACAGCACGTGTTTAGTTTGGCGTGCGTCTCTCGCTGTTAATTGGTGAGAGGAAAAGTCTATTGTTGTAGAGAGAAAGTCAATCCAGACCATGGAGAGAGAAAGCGTGTAAGGTGTACGTACTGTCTGTTGACTCTTGCCCCACACATAGTAGCAGGGGATGTGAAGCATGCCCCGAAGGGAGGGGTAGGTCCATCGGCCGCTCAGGTTGGGAGCCGAATCGAAAAGTAGGAAAAAGCTTAGGTCTCTTGCTTTTGTAGTTGCTTCCGGTGTCCTTCGCGCATGTGTGGATTTCCTTCATGTGTGTACGTTAGAGTGTGTGTGTATGCACATGAATGTGAGTGTATGTACATGAACGTTACATATGTATGTGTGTGTACGTGCGCGTGTATGTTTGTGTGCGCGTATGTGTATGACAAGAAAAGTGGTTTGAAATGTGAACGCGTGTTTGTGTGCAACTAGAAAAGGCTTGCACACCGCCTCCATTTTTTTTCTTTTTCTCTTCGCCCCCGCTGTTTCTTTTTCGTTTCTTTTCACTTAAACAAAGGACACGACTGGCTAAACACGAGCTAATGTATGAACAATATCCAGGTTCAGTGAATACATTCACCTCCCCCTTCTCTTTTCATCATCAAAAAACATTGAATAAAATAGAAAATATTGTACGGAATTTTCTGGACAATATAACAAGATTATCAGGTCTCACTAAAAAAAAAAAAAAAAAAAAAAAATCAACGTGTTTTTTTTAAAAAAAAGGTTTTAAACTTTGGACTTTACAGCTAAATTTGCAAATAAGTGTTCTTTTTTTGTTTTAAATTAGCTTATTTTATTTATTAATCTTTTATCTTAAATTTGTGGTATATAAATTTGAGGTAAGAAAATTAATTATTTTCATTTTAATAGACATTTCCAAATGGGGGGGGAGGGTGAATTAAAAAAAACACCTTGTCTAGAATATTATATTCAGTTTATTGGAAAGAGCATAAAATTTCACATTGAACCTGGAGATATCGTAAAAATTGAACCAATAGAAAAATTTTGATAGATTTTTAAAGTGAAAAAATTGAAAAAAATTTAACTTGTAAAATTCAATTGATTTCATTATGTAAAAAATTATGTGTAAGGTCTAGTTGGTTCTCAATAAGAACAAGCACCTGAGGGGCTGTTCCGGTAAATAAGTCGACTACAGCAATCAATTGTTTACATCTATGATGCTTTCTACTGACAAACGAAACTATGTTTAGGTCTACATCCTCCAATGTATCCGGGTCACAATGCAAACGATTCAGGATTTCACTCAAGAAGTATGATCTCTGGCTGCCGGAATCCAAGAGACATGTTATCGACACTGAATATTCACCTCTTCTGATGGTAGTCTTGATCATGGGTAGAATGTTATGGATTATTCCAGCATTAGAGCTTACGTTGGTATCAACTCCTGCCTCTTTTAGTTTCAATTCTGGACACAATACGAACAGATGACCTCGAAAGTGACACACTCTGCATCAAGCATTCAAATCCTTATCGACAAGGCATGCACTGCTAAGGTGACTGGCTTCGGAACATCGCTCACATAATCCCAGCCTCTACAACACTTGAGACGTTCGCCATAAGCCGAGAACGTTCTACAGTCGATGCTGGAATGTCCATTGTGGGCACAAAAATTACAGAATTGGGGATTTTTCATATCGAGATCAGCATAAAACCCCGCCGTGGTTCCTCCCTGTGTATTCCTATTCCAAGAGGAACTCGACCTTGGACGGAACCGGGTGGTAGTATTAATTTTACTAAAAGGAGCACATCCAACTCGAAGGAGGGCCTTGATCACACTTGCAGTATGGTGCAGTATGTATCCCAGGCAAGGATAATGGGAATGTGACATTCCAATTAGTTCAGCACTGATCCCTGAAGGAATTTTCTTGAACAGTATGTGTGCTACGATAGCACCACTACCAGAGCCCTCCTGGAGGAAGTCATAGCCATAATCAGAGTCCAATTCCCTAAGTTCGTATTGTACTTGTGCCAGATACTCCCTCAGAGCATCGTAATTTTTGGTCACCTTGGGATGACCTTGAATGATTTTTTCAAATATTTCTCTGATAGCGTCCTTGTCCCAGTAATTCTGCCTTGAGGATATCAACAGCGATTCTGAAATTCAGTTCATTATCAAAAAGGTCGTGTATAAGATGGAACGGGTGACCAGAAACATGTCTTCAGACATACCAGTCTTTAACGATCATCATGAAGTCCTGCAGTGCAAAACTCAAATTTAGCTAAAAAATCCCTTAACGCAAATTCATTTTCTCAGTCAAGGCCGTCAAAGGTGGAGCAGGTAATTTTAGGTTTCGCCAACTCATACCCGAGACGAGGGTTGGGTGAAGTTGTAGCAGGTTCAACAGGAGCCAAATGAGAAGGGCCTTCCTCTTGGGCAAGAGAATTCCTCAATTCTCGCAACGATAGGAAAACCGTAGACCTGTAAGAAAAGTTGTCATCAGCCAGTTCCCCTGCTTCCTCAGAGGGAGACAAGTTAATTATGTCCTTATCCAACTTCTCTAGCTCCTCAATTCTTGATTCGATGTTCCCTTGGTGGTGGTTCAGGAAATCCTTACCGAAGTGGCTTGGAGCCTTAAGTCGTTTCAGAGATCGATCTATCAACAAGCGTGTCGTTCTTTTTAGCCTTATCAGAGTATCCAGCCGAGAAGACTCCATTCTGTAAAACGGAGAGTGATTAAATTCTGTTGCAAAATATGGCGAATTCCCTGAAAAATTGTTGATGACATTGCAACAGATTCGTCTGTTGCGACCACAAGGTCCTTTAGTTGATAAGTTCTTGTTAGTTGATCAGTATTCACAAAAAACAAAAAAACAGCGACTTGTTTCTGTCACAAATCACCTTCAAAAAGAAAAAAGTTTTAGCGCACAAAAGGAAAAATCAGGTGCACATGATATTACACGCCAAAACCCTCATAAAAGAAACACAAGGAAGCAAGTAACTTCCTATTGCCGGAGCTCCCCGGAGGTAAGTAATTATTTCCTTTAAAAGGAGGAAAATCAAATATTTATGAGATCGATCGGGTAACAGCCATCTTTTTTTTATTTCGCTGACTAGGAGGGAGCTCCAATCATCGCTTAAAGTTTGTCAAAATTTGACGAGATTATTTTGAAACATGGGCAGAAAAAAAATTTGACAAGATTATTTTGAAACATGGGCAGAAAAAAAAATATTCATCTAAGTTTTTTTTTTTCAATTATTTTACAGTTTTTATGTCTTTTTTTTAAAAATCCCTTTTGTCCTTTGTTAATGTTTCGTTTAAAGGCACCTCACCCTTCCATCCCCACCCTTCCATCCTTGTGTCCATAAATAAGTAAATGGCGACGATACGATCGGTCTCATTTAAATGTGATTTTCCTAAAAAAAAAAACTACTTGATCAAATGTAGTAAATAATACCTAACTTACCTGGGTGTAGCTGCCGGAGGTGAGGATGCTCTTCCAACAATCAAGAAGAACAATAGCCTTGTGGTTATTTATGCTAATAGAGTAAGGTAATTGTTATAAAAACCTTCCTCCTTTGTGAAGAGTCACTTATTCCTTTTTTTTTATGTTACTGTGGTTACAAGACCTGAGAAGAAGGTCGCGAAGAAGATTGTATTTTTTTCGCAACCTCACTTCAGGTTAGTTACTCTCAGTTATATGACTTTTTTTTCAATAATTTGCGAAGAAAACACACATCAGTTCAACACAATTTCTAACGGAACTTTGAACGTCGTTAGTAACAGCAATTAGTGACAATTCTGGAAATTGTTCAATTACCCGTACAAGGACATGGAGACTTCTGATACTTCAACTGTGGCAGATTCCAGGGAGCGACACCTTAACCGGATTTCCATTCTGAAGATGAAAATCAAGGGTAAGCTTCGTTTGTCCCATGGCACAGAGATTACTCCTGCTATATTTTCTGTATTCCACAGGGAAATTTTGGAATATATCAACGAAGTTGAAATCTCCATCTGCAAGTTGCAACTTTCCTGTGTCTCTGAAGAGGAAAGAGAGTTTATGGAGTCCGATTGGCTAAGTTACCAACTGAATTTATGGAAGGAATTAGAAGATCTCTTTCTCCTGTCACATCCTCCAGAGGCTAGTGGGTATTTGGAGCGACCTTCCCTTCCTTATACGCCTGGACCTTCTATGGATAGAGCTCATTCATCATTCACTGTTAGACTTCCTCAAGTTCAAATCACTGAACCAATGTTCAGTGGTCGTGAAATGGAAAACGATAGAATGAGTTTTTACAATTTCTTATCTTGATTTGAAAATTGTGCGGCAGACATGGCAAATGATGCAGAAAAATTGAACTTTTTAAAATGTTCTTTTGTCAGGAAGAACTCTGCTGCTGATTAATCACTTGAGTTGCATCAATACAAATTATCAGCAAGCACTGGCAGTATTAAAAAGGGAATATTTAGATGTGAGTGATATCATTTCAAGATATTATCGATTTCTTCTCCAAAAGGGGAGGTTCTTATGAAGATCTTGAGAGTTTCATCAGAAGAATTGCTTCCATCCTAGAACTGGCCAGCTCTCTCGATTGTGATTTCTCTGAGGATGGTTCTGCGGGGGGGGGGGGGTCCGGTTAATGGCCAAAATACTTTTTTTGAAATTTCCGAGAGCATTGAAGGGAGAGCATATTCAATTATGCGACACTAGAATTCCTTCTCTGTCAGTTTTGTTGCGAGACACCAAACACTTGCTAATTAAGGTGGCGGGTTTCTTCTGATACCCATCAAAACAATTCTCGGGTAACCGTTTCAAAATCTAGAGGAGCCACTATAAGCCGAGATGTTTCTTTTCGCATAGATTCAGATTGTCAGCCTCCCTCTGGTTACTCGAGTAAACTACCTCCTCTTATTTGTGTTACCTTTGGTCAAGGAGGAAGAACTATCTCTGTAAACTGCCTATTGGATACTGGCAGTGGCCAAACATATTTGTCTGGTGATGTCTGGCACTCCTTGGGTTCCTTGAGTTCTGACAGTTTGGATTGTCATTTTGGAGAATGTGAGCAAATATACAGAAAGGTGGAATTGGACGTAGATTTAGGGTTTGGTCATACGGGAACTTTCTGGTGCTGGTTGCCAACACATTGGATCTATCTTTATATTTAAAAAATTGGCACTTGCTGTTGGAGGAGTGCAAAGAAACTGGATGTTCTCTGGTTGGGCAATTTGAGTCGGGCACTGATTTGGTGTCTATAAGTGGAATTATGGGTCTGGATCTGGTGCAACATTTGGGTCCCTTACAGTTGGTGCCATCTGTGGGGTCGGGCTTTCTCTATCTCAGCTGGTTTGATTCCCTTTGGTGAGGTAGACTCTTTTTTTCCTACAGATCCTACCTCTCTTCCAAGAGATTGTACTTTGTTCAGTTCAGTAATGGAGAATACTCCCCAAGTGGAATCGGCTCATGTTTGCTTCGTCCTGGAAGCTGATCCTACCTTGGGAAGAGATGATTTCTCCACTGTGGTTCCTCCCAGCTGGAGAAGGTTGATCGAGATGATTGGATTATGAGATGCATGGTTGTCAAGATTTAGAGAACTGTGGTACAAGGAGTACCTCCTTGATCTT
>NC_136527.1:63408697-63426197 GCF_053919585.1 Euprymna scolopes | reverse complement strand
TTATATGCATATATACATATATATACATACATGTATATATATATATATATATATATATATATATGTATGTATTTATATGGACAGGAACTGTTGAAGACAAGTGGGATTTTTTACCTGACATCCTCACAAGTAGTATCAGCCGAGTGCGGATCTCTGTATGGGCGCTCCTGCAGAGTAGTAGAGCAATAATTACAATTATCTGTATGTATAAAAGCGAAAATGTGTGCGTGTATGTATGTGTGTATGTCCGCCTTAAACTGTCAGCAGACACAACTAAAATTTACAAATTTTATATCATACCTCTGGACAAAAAAATATCAAGATTTTGGCCCCAACGGACAACTCTAAGTTAGTCATTTGGCTGTTTTTCTGCAGCTGGGGGGCAAAAAGTGACATTTTCATGTTATTTTAAAAAATGCTTAGTCATGTCATGTGATGTGACGTCAGCATGCTTTAATGGCGACTTTGTATAGTTTAAATAAGAGACTCTTTATGTGTGAGTATCGTACAAATTGAAATATTAACTTAAACATTATGAAAACGTTATCAACGTGATTATTTGGTTTAAAATAGTAAAATACGAGAGTATAACAAAAAATGACAAGGAAAAATAAGTACAAAAAAAATCACGCTTGAAAATATTTAACGATGAGAGAAACAATCGCTATGTTTACAAAGCAAAAATAAACGGCCATTTTCTTTTTAGTATTAGTAACAATATCATATCCTTATTCTGTTTAGAGGGAGGAGGCCAAAAGATGAGTCCGCTTGAATTCTAAAAACAGATACTACACTTTGATCTTAGTCAAGAGACCAAGTAACCTTATTATATGGCATAATTTCCTACCAAACATTATCTTCGATTAAAATAAGGTGCATATTATATATTTATCGTGTACTAAATTGAGACAAGATGTCATATTCCAAACATCACATCGCTAAACTCAAATAAAGACATTATTATTTAGAAATCCATTCTTAATATTGGGAGGGAATGTTTTTTATATACTCCTGAGTTAAGGAGGAGGGGGATTTAAGTCAATTGGATGCTGAGACTGATACTACACTAAGGAATTCATGTTAAAGTAATATGTACAAGCAGAATACCTGGCGTAGCACGGGATTGGATGAAATAGGTGTATATGTACTAGCAGAATGCCCGGGATTGGACAACATAGGTGGATATATGTACTATCAGATTACCCGGCAAGGCCCGGGATTGGTTGAAATAGGTGGAATGTTTCCTAGCAGAATAACCGGCATTTCCCTGGATTTGATAAAATTGGTGGAATGTTCCCTAGGAGAATACTGACATCCTCTGGGATCAGATAAGATAGGTGGGTATATGTACTAGCAAAATACTTGGCGTCGCCCGGGATTGGATGACATAGTTGGATATATGTACTAGCAGAATACCCGGGGTCGACTAGGAATGGATGACATAGGTGGATATATATATACTAGCAGAATACACGGCGTTACCCAGGATTGGATGAAATAGGGGGAATGTGTCCTAGCAGAATACCCGGCGTTACCTGGGATTGGATAACATAAGTGGATATTTGTACTAGCAGAATGCCTGGCATTGCTCAGGATTGTATGAAATAGGTGGATATGTGTACTAGAAAAATACCTGGTGACACCCAAGATTGAATGATATAGATCAATATTTGTACTAGCAGAATACCCGGCATTGCTCAGAATTAGATGAAATAGGTGAATATATATACTAGCAGAATACCCGGCATCGCCTGGGATTGGATGACATAGATATATATTTACTAGCAGAATACACGGCTATGCCTGGGATTGGATGAAATAGTTGGAATGTTTTCTAGCAGAATACCCAGCATTGCGCGAGATTGGATAAGATCGGTGGAATGTTTCCTAGCAGAATACCCGATGTCGCCTGGGATCTGGTAAGATAGGTTGATATATGTACTAGCAAATACCCAGCGTAACCCCAGCGATTTGATGACATAGGTGGATATATGTAGTAGCAGATTACTCAGCGTGGCTCGGATTGGATGAAATAGGTGGAATCTTTCGTAGCAGAATACCAAGCGTTGCCCAGGATTAGATAAGATAGGTGGAATGTTTCCTAGCAGAATCTCTGGCGACACGTGGAATCAGATGAGATAGGTGGATATATGTACTAGCTAAATACCCGGCGTCACCCAGGATCGGATGACATAGGTGGATATATGTACTAGCAGAATACATGGCTTTGCCCGGGATTGGATGAAATAGGTGGTATGTTTCCTAGCAGAATACCTGGCGTCCCCTGGGATTGGATAACATAGGTGGATATTTGTGCTAGCAGAATGCCCAGCATCGCCCAGTATTGTATGAGATAGGTGGATATATGTACTAGCAAAACACCCGGCGTCGCCCAGAATTTGATGATATAGATGGATATATGTACTAGCAGAATACCTGGTTACGCCTGGGATTGGATACCACAGGTGGATATATGTACTTGCAGATTACCTGGCATGGCCTGGGATTGGATTTAATAGGTGGATTGTTTCCTAGCAGAATGCCCGGGAATGCATAAAATCGGTGGAATGTTTCCTAGAAGAATACCTGGTGTCCCCTGGAATTGGATGAGATAGATGTATATATGTACTACAAGAATGCATAGTGTTGCCTGGGATTGGATGAAATAGGTGGAATGTTTCCCAACAGAATACCGGCATAGGTGGATATTGGTACTAGCAGAATGTCAAGCGCTGCCCAGGATTGTTTGAAATAGGTGGATAAATGTACTACCTAAATACCTGATGTTGTCCAGGATTGGATGACATAGGTCGATATTTGTACTAGCAGAATACCTGGCGCTATTTGGGATTGGATGAAATAGGTTAAATATTTCCTAGCGGAATACCTGGCATTGCCTGAGATCAGATGAGATAGGCTTATATATGTACTAGCAAAATACCCGGCGTCACCTGGGATTGGATGACATAGGGGGCTATATGTACTAGCAGAATACTCGACGTTGCCCAGGATTAGATGAGAGAGGTCGATATATATACTAGCAGAATACCCGGCGTTGCCCTGAATCGGGATTGGATGAGATAGGTGGATATATGTACTAGCAGAATGTCCGGGATTTCACGGGATTGGATGAGATAGGTTGATATATGTCCTAGCAGAATACATGGCTATGCCCAGGATTGGATGATATAGGTGGATATATGTACTAGCAGAATGTCCGGGATTTCACGGGATTTGATTACATAGGTGGATATATGTCCTAGTAGATTACCCAGCATGGCCCGTGATTGGATTAAATAGGTGGAATGTTTCCTAGCAGAATAACCGGCATTTCCATGGATGTGATAAAATTAATGGAATGTTCCCTAGAAGAATACCCGACGTCCCCTGGGATCAGATAAGATAGGTGGATATATGTACTAGCAAAATACTTGGTGTCGCCCGGGATTGGATAACATAGTTGGATATATGTACTAGCAGAATACCCGGGGTCGCCTAGGAATGGATGAAATAAGTGGAATGTTTCCTAGCAGAATACCCAGCATCACCTTGGATTGCATAACATAGGTTGATATTTGTACTAGCAGAATTCTCAGCATTGTCTGAGATTGGATTAGATAGGTAAATATATTGTACTAGCAAAATGCCAGGCTTTGCGCAAGATTGGATGACATAGGTGGATATATGTTCTAGCAGATTACCTGGATTGCCCATGATTGGATGAAATAGGTTGAATGTTTCCTAACAGAATACCCGGCGTCGCCTGGTATCGGATAAGATGGGATAAAATCAGATAAGATATGTACTAAAATCGGAAAAGATATGTATTAGCAGAATACCCTGCGTTGCCCGGGATTCTTTGAGATAGGTGGATATATGTACTACCAAAATACCTGGTGTCACCCGGGATTGAATGAGATAGGTTGATATATGTACTAGCAAAATACCCGGGGTTGCCCAGGATTGGATGACATAAGTTGATATGTGTACTAGCAGAATAGCCTGCGTCACCCGGGATTGGATGGCATAGGTGGATATATGTACTAACAGAATACCCACCGTTGTCTGGGATTGGATGAAATAGGTGGAATGTTTCCTAACAGAATACCCTGTGTCACCTGGGATTTGATAACATAGGTGGATATTCGTATTAAGAGAATACCCGGCATCACCAGTAATTATATGAGATAGGTGGATATATGTACTAACCGAATACCCGACCTTGCCCGGGATTGGATGAGATAGGGCGATATATGTACTAGCAGAATACCCGGGGTTGCCCGGAATTGGATGATATATGTATTAGCGGAATAACCGGCATTGGCAGAATTGGATGAGATAGTTGGAAATATGTACTAGCAGAATATCCGGCATCGCCCGGGATTGGATGAGATAGGTGGAAATATATATTAACAGATTACCTGGCATCGCCCATGATTGAATTAGATAGGTGGAAGTATATACAAACAGATTACTTGATGTCACCTGGGATTGAATGGGATATGTGGAATTATATTCTATCAGAATACCTAGTGCCGCCCAGGATTGAAAGAGACAGGTGTTTATATATACTAGCAGAATACCCAGAATCGCCCTTTAATGGATTAAATAGGTGGAAATATATAATAGAAGAATTCGCGGCATGGCCTAGGTTTGAATAACCTTGTTGGAAATATATACTATCTTTGTACCCGCCATCACCTAGTATGGAAAATGTTGCTGGAAATATATACTAGCAGAATGAATCAAAGTTATTATTTTAATAAGAGTGGGTCGATAATGTGGGTTAAATCATTAAAAATGATTGTCGAAATTAGTAATATATCCAAGAATTTTGAAAAATGATGAAATGTTAGTTATTTTATTGGTGTGTTTGTAATGAAATAACCAGCCTTGACAATATATCAAAGTTATTATTTTAGTCAGAGTGAGGCGATATTGTGGGTTGAATCGTGAAAAATAATTGTCGAAATTAGTAAATTATCCAAGAATTTGTAAAAATGATGAAATGAGTTATTTGATTAGTGTGTTTTTAATGAAAAAACAGCCCAGACAATATTTCAAATTATTATTTTAGTAATGAGGGGAAGTGATCATGTGCGTTCAATCATGAAAAATGATTGTCTAAATTAGTAATATATCCAAGAATTATGAAAAATTATTAAATGTGAGTTATTTGATTAGTGTGTTTGTAATGAAATAAATAGCCAAGACAATGTATCAAAGTTATTATTTTAGTAAGAGGAGGGCGATAATATGGGTTAAATTATGAAAAAATGATTTTCGAAATTAGAAATATATCCAAGAATTTTGGGATTCAATGAGATATGTCAAAATATATACTAGAAGATTACCCAGAGTCACTGGAGACTGAATGAGATACATGCAAATTTATGCAAGCAGAATACATGGGCGTCTGGGATCCAATGAGATAGATGCAAATATATACTAGCAATACCCTGTACCGCCCCAAATTGAATGATGTAGGTGGAAATATATAGAAGCAGAATACCGGGCATTGCCCAGGATTCAATAATGCAGGTGCAAATAAATACTAACAGAATACCTGGGGTCGCCTGGGGTTGAATGAGATAGATACAAATACAGAATAGACAAATACTTGGTGTCACCCTGAATTGTATTAGATAACTGCATATATACCCAGAATATCTAGAATACCCGACCTTCCTCAAGATTGAATGAGATAGGTGAGAAAATTTACTAGCAATATCCTCGGCATCGGCCAGAATTGAAGGAAATTGATAGAAATATATATTAGCAAAAGTCCTGGCGTTGCTCGGGATTGAATGAGATAGGGGCCAATATATACTCCTAGAATAATCAGCGTAGCTCTGGATTAAATCAGGGTGACAGAGTATAAATTCTGTACCGTAAATGGCTTAAACAATTTTCTATCTCAAAATTATTTCATTTGTGAAGTCGATTCCGGATATGGCTTAAATAGTTTATGATCTCAAAATTAGATTAATACATAATAATGTTGGTTTTCTATGAAAGTTTACTAGGCCAGCTTCTTTGGGGGATAATCTATATTTTTTCAAATTTTTTATGTACTCATCCGGGAATGATGTGATGGTAGTAGTAGTGGGTAGAAAGAAGCATGATTATGTTAATTTTAAACGTGCTCTTGAGTTTTCTTTTGAAGGTTGGGTTGGAGAGAGTAATGGCGGTTTTGAGGTAAAAAACGTATATGAAATTGTTTCATATATGTATTTAAATTACACGTCTTAGTGTAGGTAAAATTATTTTAAGTATCTGTTGTATATTACCAGTCCTTGCAAAGGTAAAATTATTTCATACACATGATGTAAATTACCTACCCTGGGTAAGATACAGTTATTTCATACATGTAATAGATAGGTAAAATATTCTTTTGCTCGAAATAGCAAATGATACATAGACATTAAAAATTCCTCTCTCCTAAAATAACAAATATATTCAAAATCAAATTCAATTTTCTCATTGTTTATATGGTCCTGAGCAACGCCGGTTAGCCCCGCTAGACTATTATATGAAGGCGAAAATGTGTATGTGTGTGTGGATTTTTGTATATGTCCGCAAAAGGCTTTTTTCAGGGGGCGCTCAGTGGGGTCATTAATTTTAAAAACTATTTATATGCTCCGTATATTATAATATCTAAGATTTACGAAACGAGCTTGAGTGTAACTTTAATTTCGGCAACTTTTACAAGGTATTTTCGCGATTTGTTTCACTTGCCATGTGTTTTGTTGCCTTTTCAGTATAAAAAAAAGCGAAACTGAAAGAAAGGCACGTCTCTCTTGGCCCTGCCTGGGATTAGTGTAGTATCTGTTCCGACAGTATACAAAGCTTAATTTTGCAAAAGTCCAAGAGAGATCACCCACTTGACCACTTTGTGTGTTAAGTTTAAGGGTCTTTTTATTGTTTATACATATTTTTAAAAAATGCTTAGTTATTTATACATATTTGAAAAAATGCTTAGTCATGTCACCGGATGTGATGTCAGCTCTCTGTCGTGTTATTATAATCCAGAGTGACATATTAATTTCGAGACAAAAAATTGACAGATGTCATATTCCAAAAATCACATGGCTGAACTGCTGATTCCAAAAATTAAGTAAATGAATTGAGTGCACGCTAGGGGCTGAGTTGTAACATTCCAAAAATCACATAAAGTCACTGGAATGCTGAGACTGCTACTACCCTCAGAAATTCATGTTGAAGTAATGGTTGCTTAATCTCTAACCGTGTTAATGTTTTTATATATTAATTTACAAAACATGTATATTTATTTTATGTATATTTTTAACAGTGAGGTGGGGGATATTAAGTCAGTCCCAGAAATGTGAGAAACCGTTTACAAGTTAACATTACTATATTTCATGTATATTTGAAAGAGTAGGGTGGGGGATATTTAGTCAGTCCCGGAAATGGCAGAAACCGTTTATGGGTTAACATTACTATATTTCATGTATAGTTTAAAGAGCTGCATGAGAGATATGACGTCAGTCCCGGATATAGCAGAAACCGTTTATGAGTAAACATTACGATGTTCCATGTATATTTTTAAGAGTGGGGTGAAGGTGAAGTCAGTCCCAGAAATAGTGGAAACTGTTTATGAGTTAACATTACTATATTTCATGTATATCTTTAACAGTGGGTAGTGGATATACAGAAGTACCGTAAATGGCAGAAACCGTTTATGAGTTAGCATTTAAATTTCATGTATATTTTTAACAGTGGGGTGTTGGATATAAGGTAACTCCCGGAAATGGCAGAAACTGTTTACGAGTGAACATTACTATAAAATGTGAGTTATTTAATTGGTGTGTTTTTAAGTAATTTGATTTTTGTGTTTGTAATGAAATAAACAGCCTAGGCAGTGTATCAACGTTTTGACTTTTGTAAGAGAGGGGCGGCGATAATGTAAGTCAAATCATGAAAAATGATTGTCGAAATTAGTAACATATTCAAGAATTATGAAAAATGATGAAATGTAAATTACATGATTTGTGTGTTTGTAATGAAATAAACAGTCATGATTTTAGTAAGGGGGCGATAATGTCGTTAAATTGAAAAAAATGATTGTCGAAATTAGTAACATATCCAAGAATTATGAAAAATAATGAAATGTGAGTTACTTGATTGGTGTGTTTGTAATGAAATTATCAGCCAAGACAATGTATCAAAGTTATTATTTTAGTAAGAGGGGGCGATTATGTGGGGTAACTCATGAAATATGATTTTCAAAATTAGTAACATATCCAAGAATTATGAAGAAATGTGAGTTACTTGATTGATATGTTTGTAATGAAATAAGTAGTCCAGACAATGTATCAAAGTTATTATTTTAGTAAGAGAGAAGTGATTACGTGGTTAACTCATGAAATATGATTGTCGAAATTAGTAACATATCTAAGAATTATGAAAATGATTAAATGTGAGTTACTTGATTGGTGTGTTTGTAATGGAGCAACCAGCCAAGACAATGTCTCAAAGTTATTATTTTAGTAAGAGGAGGCAATTATGCGAGTTTACTCATGAAAAATGATGGTCTAAATTACTAAAATATCCAAGAATTATGAAAAATGATTAAATGTGAGTTATTTGGATGGCGTGTTCGTAATGAAAAAACAGCCAAGACAATGTCTTAAAGTAATTATTTTAGACAGAGAGGAGCGATAATGTGGATTAAATCATGAAAAATGATTATCGAAATAAGTAACATATCCATGAATTATGAAAAATGATGAAATTTGAGTTATTTGACTGGTGTGTTTGTAATGAAATAAGCATCCTAGCCGATGTCTTAAAGTTATTATTTTAGTAAGAGGGACGGCGGAGACAATGTAAGTTTCATCATGAAAAACTGTTGTCAAAATTAGTAACATATCCAAGAATTATGGAAAATGATGGAACGTTAGTTATTTGAATGGTGTGTTTGTAATGAAATAAACAGCTTAGGCAATGTATCAAAGTTATTTTAGACAGAGGGGAGTGATAATGTGGGTTAAATCATGAAATATAATTTTCGAAATAACATTCGAAAAATATTGAAAATGATTAAATGTGAGTTACTTTATTCGTGTGATTGTAATAAATAAACAGCCCAGACAATGTATAAAAGTTATTATTTCAGTTATAGGGGGGGGGGCGATAATATCGTTTAATCAAAAAAAATGATTGTAAAAATTAGTAACTTATCCAAGAATAATCAAAAATGATGAAATGAGAGTTATTTGATTGGTGTGTTGGTAATGAAATAAACAACCGAGACAATGCATCAAAGTTATTATTTTAGTAAGAGGGGGGGGGACGATTATGTGAGTTAACTTATGAAATATGATAGTCGAAATTAGTAACATATCAAAAATTATTGAAAAATTATTAAATGTGAGTTATTTGATTGGTGTGTGTGCAATGAAGTAGACAGCCCAGACAATGTACGAAAGTTATTATTTTAGTATGACCTCACTCAGATTGTTCATGAACCTACCCGTGTGCCCGACAATGACGGCCAGTATGCGAGCCTACTAGACCTTTTTCTCACAACTTGCCCTGAACTATGTTCAGTTTCTGTTCTGTCTCCTCTTGGATCTTCCGACCACTCAGTTGTATCAATTAAGATAAAAATGAAATGTAATAAGTCCCCAGACGTATCTCTCCATCGTACATTATATCGATACACTAAGGCTGACTGGGATAGCTTCCGTACATTTATATCGGATCTACCTCTGCGTTCCATGTTTAAAAAAGATGTGTCCTCTATAGTATCAAACCTGACGGAATAGTTAATTATAGGTATAGACCGTTTCATACCCTCGAAAAAGTTCCAGCAAAAACCTAACAGCCAGCCATGATTCTCTCCAGAATGTGCTGCTGCCATTGCGCTCAGAAATCACTTTTTTCACTGCTTCCGACGTAATAGATGTATGGAAACTAAAGCTGCTTTCAGGACTGCCAGCAACCATTGTAAGAAAGTAATAAAGAACGCAAGAGAGTTGTATGCTCAATCCGTAAAGTCCAAAGTAGCTGAGCAACGGCTTGGTTCTCACCAGTTTTGGCAAATAGCAAACAGAATCCTAAACAGAAGTGTGTGCTCTATCCCAATTATTATCAATGGACCTGAGGTAATCTCGTCAGCATCAGACAAAGCCAAACTCTTTGCCAAGAACTTTGCAGCTAATTCTACCCTTTGCGACCAAGGCCGCCAACCCCCAATATTTCCTCCTGTATCAGAAAACACACTATGTGATATATGTATATCTGTACGTGATGTTGCCAAGCTAATCAAAAACCTTGATTCCAATAAAGCAACTGGCCCTGACGGTATTCCAATTATAGTACTCAAAAAACTTCAACCTGAACTAGCGCCCATACTTACCAAACTGTTTAAACGTTGTCTTAAGGAAAATAGCTTCCCATCACCCTGGAAAATTTCATCAGTATGCCCTGTATTTAAGAATTCAGGTGATCTTTCACCCCCTCTCAGTACAGGCCAATAAGTCTCCTGTGCGTCATGAGTAAGTTGCTAGAATCAGTGTTAAATACAGAAGTAATCAACCATCTCAACAAAAATAACCTTCTTAGTGACACTCAATATGGTTTCCATTCTGCTAGATCTACAGCAGATGTGCTTACAGTTATATCTCATAGGATTAGCAAATCTCTCGACGGAGGCAACCTTTCTAGGGCAATTGCTCTTGACATATCTAAGGCCTTTGATAGGGTATGGCATAAAGGTTTACTTCACAAGATCTCCAGCTATGGTATAGCTGGAAATGTCTTCTCAATTATTAAATCATTTCTTTCTGATACCTATCATAACAGTAGTAGTTGAGGGGCAAAAATCAGAATCTAAGTATTAATGTCCCTCAGGAGTCCATCCTGGGTCCAACTCTTTTCCTGATCTACATTAATGATCTTCCAAATCACATCCTTACATCATTTGTAGACATTTATGCTGACGACACTACCATTTATGGGAGCACATCTAAGACAGTAAATGACCAAGTTCTCTCCGATTCTCTCTCCTCTGATCTTGAACACATAGTACAATGGGGAAAGTAGTGGCTGGTTACATTTAATGCATCTAAAACCAAGCTTCTCTCTTTACACCATCAACATTCTGATCCACATCTGGCATCAATTGAAATGAATTGCTCTCGTCTTCAGGAGGCCTCAAGTTTTGACAAGCTTCTGGGCTTGACCATTACTCCTGATGGAACACGTACATCAAATCTGTTGCCAAGGCCGCTGGAAAAATGGTGGGATCTTTCTATCGATCCGGTAGATATCTCACTGCTGATGCAATTCTCTATCTATATAAGAGCCAGGTATGTCCAAGGATGGAATACTGTTGCCACATCTGGGCAGGAGCTGCTAGAAAGGACTTGTCCTGCCTTGATAGAGTTCAAAATAGACTTTGTAGCCTCATAGGAGATGTCCTTTTCTCTTCCCTGCAACCTCTATCTCACAGAAGAGATGTTGCGAGTTTGTCTCTGATGTATCGTTATTTTCATGGAAAGTGTTCGACTGAGCTTCAGTCTATGGTGCCACCTCGCCAAACTTTCACAAGAAACACTCGTCTAGCTGAAAACACTATCAATAATTCCCTCCTCTCTTTATCTGTGCCTAAACCTAAATGTAGATTCCATGATCAAAGCCTCTTTCTTAGAACTGCACGCCTGTGGAATTGTCTTCCGTTTTCCTGCTTTCCGGCTGACTACAATATGGTTGTGTTCAAGTCTAACATAAATAAGTTCCTGATGAGCCATTCCATATGAGTTATCAAATTTACCGAATTTTCATTACTAATGAGTACTATATTGTCCAATTTCTACTGTACACTCTTTAACCCTTATCCTTGAGTGGCCTCTTGGCCTTGATAATGCGGTGATGCCTGTGTAAAAAAAAAGCGGGGCGATTGTGTGGGTTAAATCATGAAAAATGATTGTCGAAATTAGTAACATATCCAAGAATTATGAAAAATGATGAATGTGTGTTATTTGATTGGTGAGTTTGTAATGAAGCTGGTATTAATTTATTTTTATTTCGGACTACTAGTCTCATCTTTATTAATTGTTGTTTTTCATTTTTTATTGGATTGTTTATTCACAACATTTCGGCCAACTAATTCCTCTGATGGTAACCGCGACGGATAGGAACTAAATAAATGATGAAAAACAACAACTAATAAAGATGAGACTAATAGTCCGAAATATAAATAAATTAATATATATAATGCTCATCTCAAAAAATGAATTCCAATTAAGGAATAATATATACCCTAGCCGATGTATTAAAGTTTTTATTTTTAAGTGGGGAAAGCAGAGATAATGCAAGTTAAATCATTAAAAATGGTTGTCGAACATATGCAAGAATCATGAAAAATGAGGAAATCTGAGTTATTTGGATGGTGTGTTTGTAATGAAATAACCAGACCATGTCTCAAAGTAATTATTTTAGGCAGAGGGGAGTGATAATGTGGATTAAATCATGGAATATGATTTTCGAAATAATAAACATATCCAAGAATTATGAAAAAAGATTAAATGTGAGTTACTTGATTGGTGCATTTGTAATGAAATAAACGGCTCAGACAATTTATCAAAGTTATTATTTAAGTAAGAGGGAGGGAGGGGGCGATTATGTGGGCTAAATCCTGAAAAATGATTGTCGAAATTAGTTATATATCCAAGAACTATGAAAAATGACTAAATGTGAGTTATTTGATTGGTGTGTTTGTAATGAAATAAACAGCCCAGACAATGTATCAAAGTAATTATTTTAGTAAGGAAGGGGGGGCGATTATGTGGGTTAAATCATGAAAAATGACTGTCAAAATAAGTAACATTCCCAAGAATTATGGGATTTAACAAGATACGTCCAAATATATACTAGCAGGTTACCCGGAGTCATGCAAGCAGAATACTAGAGTGCCTGGAATCGAATGAGATAGATGCAGATATATACTAGCAGAATACCTGGCATTACCTTGGATTAAATTCGATTTATTGAAATATATACTAACAGAATACGTTGCATCGCTCAGGATTTAATGAGATTGATGGAGATATATACTAGCAGAATAGCTGGCGTTGCCCGGGATTGAATGAAATAGGTAGGAATATATATTAGCAAAATACCTGGCATCGCTTCGGATTGAATGAGATAGGTTGAAATATATATTAGCAGTATACCCTGCATCGCCCGGTATTGAATGAGATAGGTGGAAATATATAGAAGCACAATACCAGGCATTGCCGGGGATTTAATAATGCAGGTGCAAATAAATACTAACAGAATACCTGGCATCGCCTGGGATTAATTGATATAAGTACAAATACAGAATAGACAAATACTTGGCATCACCCGGGATTGTATTAAATAGCTGCACATATGCACTAGCAGAATACCCGGCGTTAATCGGGCTTGAATGAGATACGTGAGATAATTTACTAGCAATATCCCTGGCGTCACACAGGATTGAAGGAAATTAATGGAAATATATATATTAGCAAAGTTCCTGGCGTTCCGTGGGATTGAATGAGATAGGGGCAAATATATATTAGCAGAATAATCAGCATCGCTCTGGATTAAATGAGGGTGGTAGAATATAAGTTTTGTACCTGAAATGGCTTAAACAATTTTCTGTCTCAAAATTACTTTATTTGTGAAGTCGATTCTGGACATGGTTTAAACAGTTAATGATCTCACAATTAGATTAATACATATATTTTGTTAGTTTACTAGGCCAGTTTCTATTGGGAGTGATCTATATTTGTTAAAATGTTTTATGTACTCATCCGGGAATGATGTGATGTTTGTAGTAGTGGGTAGAAAGAAGCATGCTTATGTTAATTTTAAACGTGCTCTTGAATTTTCTTTTGGGGGTTGGGTTGGAGAAAGTAATGTCCGTTTTTAAGTTAAAAAATTATGTGAAATTGTTTCATATATGTATTTAAATTACCCGTCTTAGTGTAGGTAAATTATTTTTAATATGTGTTGTATATTACCCGTCCTTGCAAAGGTAAAATTATTTCATATACATGCTGTAACTTACCTACTCTAGGTAAGATACAATTATTTCATACATGTAATATCTGTCCTAAGTAGATAAAATATTCTTTTGCTCGAAATAGCAAATGATACATAGACATTAAAAATTCCTCTAATATAACAAATATATTCAAAATCAAATTCAATTTTCTCATTGTTTATATGGTCCTAAGCAACGCCGGGTAGCCTCCCTAGTCTATTATATAAAGGCAAAATAATTGCACACATTTGTGTATGCCCAAGAAAGGTTACATTTATGGAGACCTTTCCTTATACTTACTGGATTGTAACATCTCCGATTTGCTAACCAACATCGTCTTTATCTTTATTTTGAGTTTTTAAAAAATCCCTTGTGTCCAATGTTTGTTTGTATTTCTCGTATAAATAAAGCGAAACTGATCAAAGCAAAGGCATTCACCTGGCCTTCCTAGCCGGGACGTTTTGAAGGCAAGTAAGTTTGATCAATGTGGGGCAAACCCTTCACATCAGACAATTGCTATTCATTTAGACACTGCCAGAGTTTCCCCTTTTTGGGGGGAACTGGTTTTCTTGCAACATCATGATGACACAAATACAGCAGAAAGCTTAACTGGCCATCAGCCAGATTTAAAAAGCAACGTTCATATCTGCACCTTCATGATTCTTAATCACTAGCTCATTCATTTATCTATCTGCTATGATGTAATGGTTTGAGAGAAAGACCAACTACCACATGTTTCGGAGTTCGATCCCACCTCTCTCTATCTTTTTTATGTTGTTTTTTAATTACCAACACTTTTTTCACATTCTTTCCCTCCTTCCTAGTACAGATTCCAGCCTGCCTGCCTACTACAACTTTTTGTTTTTACACCTCCAAACACCCGGGCAACGCCGGGCACACCTGCTAGTAAATTGATAAATTACACCTAAGACTGTTCTTGAGTGGTCTATTATTATTGTCAAGCGGCCTATCATACTCGGAGTCATCATTGCTAGTTTCGAAGCTCATTGTCTATTGTATAATTGGATGCAACATGGATATTGAAATGCTGGCTTTCAGTGTATCGTTATAAACTGCCTTTGATATTCAACTTGTATGTTTATCTTCTGAACAGAATCAGAATTAAAATGGAAACAATTTAAAACAAAAAAAAAAATTCAGGATAGACCATAGAAACCGCAGCCATTTGTACACAAACAATTATTTGTTTACTTGAAAACCTTTGTTAACCTGTCCTTGTTATTTGAACTTTATTCTCTTGCGAAGAACATGGTGAATAACCTAAGGATTATTCATCCGATTGGAAGTTACTGTTAACCTGTTTGTAGTATTGTTACCTTATTTCGCTGCCAAGTACACAGCTTCTCTCTCAGGATTATTCATCCGATTGGAAGTCATTGTTAACTTGTTTATAGTATTGTTATCTTATT
Source organism: Euprymna scolopes (assembly GCF_053919585.1). Lineage (NCBI taxonomy): Eukaryota > Metazoa > Mollusca > Cephalopoda > Sepiida > Sepiolidae > Euprymna > Euprymna scolopes. Next base: position 63,410,726 of record NC_136527.1, on the reverse strand, counting down.
TCCTGCACTAAGCACACGGTTTACCCTGAAGAATGATTTATTGACTTGAAAGCCGTTATTAATGTCTTTATACTATTGTGACGTCATTCTCCTGCCAAGCATACAGCTACTCCAGAAGGAGTATTCATTTACTTGAAAACCGTCGTTAACCTGTTCCTGATATTGTGACTTTAATTTCCTGCCAAGCACAGCCAACTGCCTCCTTTGCGCAAACGCAACAGAATCAGTTTGGTAAATATTGCTTTTTTTTTTTCTACGTTTTAAGGTTATTTTATTTGACTTTAAAACCTGTTTTTTGGTTTTGGATAATTACTTGCTTTCGGTTTAGAGTATGACTTGTTTTTATCAGAAACAATTCATAATGATGTCTAAAAACAAATGTGCAATAACTCGAAATATCTCTTTCAGTTAAATCTAATTTTCCTTACGTAATTTCGAATATTAATATTAATAATATTGAACGTTTTATTAAGTGAATGTGATGGTTGCTCTTCATATAAAGTTTTGGCACATTAGAATCTTCACTCAGATGTTCATATTCGTCACCTGCTTTTATGCTAAAATGAAGGATTATTTTGTCTACATCAAGAAATGTAATTGTTTCTTTTATCATCTTTTAAGATGATAAAAGAAACAATTCAATATAATCAATTGCTTCATACAATAAGTAAGACCCCTGACTAACTTCCCATACGAATAGAGCAACAAAACTTAGCACAGTTCTTAGTCTTTCTCTACATAGGAACCACCCAGAGTTATGCATTTCTCCCATTGTTTGATGCAGCTCTGGAGACTGTTTTTGTAGAACACCCCAGGTTGGTCCTCCAACCACAACGTGACTTCAGAAATCAAGGCTGCATCATTTGGGAAATGCTTTCCTTTCAAAAACTACTTCATGGCTGGGAAGAGGTGAATATCAGAGGGTGCAAGGTCAGGAGAGTAAGGAGGATGGGGAAGGATTTCATAACCACATACCCATGCTTCTGATCTGGCGACATGCGAGTTGTGGACCGGAGCCTTGTCCTGTAGGAGGAGGGTACCTTTGCTGATCTTTCCCTGCCTCTTGATTTTGATAGCTTCCCTTAATTTCCTCAAAAATGAAGCATAATAGGCTCCTGTAATTGTGGTACCCTTTGCCAGGAAATCTTTCATCATTACTCCATCCTGGTCACAGAAGACTGTGAGCATGATCTTGCCAGTGGAAGGCCGCACCCTTGCCTTCTTTAGAGGTGGTGAGTCCAAGTGCTTCCACTGCATTGACTGGGCTTTTGTCTCTGGATCATAGTGATGGACCCAGGTTTCATCCTGTGTAATCAGTCTTTTGAAAAACTTTGATTCATCTTCTTGGCACATCTCCAAATTCATCCTTGAGCACTCGACGCGTTCTCGCTTTTGGAATGGTGTGAGCAACCTGGGAATCCATCTGGCAGACACCTTATGCATATGCAAATGGTTATGAATGATAGCTTCCACAGACCCTGTACTAATCATGACATCTTGGGCTATTTGGTCAATAGCGTTTTACAAGGTCATATGATGGGGCATTATCACCATCAGTTTCTTTCATTTCATCAAAAGTTTCCTGTGATGTGCGTCCTTTCAAATACAAAAACCGGATCACTGCTCGACATTCAACAGTCTCCATTTCACACCTGACTCAGTTCAAACACCTGTAAAACAGGAACCACAGTTAATTCAGAGTTGTAATTTGCCACATAACCCGTAGAGATATAAATCATTGCACATGCAAAATTTCAGCCAGATCGGACTACTGGAAGTGGGTCAGGGGCATTACTTATTCACGCCCCTAATAAGTCCATCATTTTATTGACCATTTTTTATGTAAGAGAATCATGTTTCCGAATTGGCATATGAAAATACAGTATTGATTTGCTTACATTTGTGAAGTTATATGAAATAAAATTTATCTGTTCTGCATGGATCAACATTTTAAATTATTCAAATGAAATTGAATAAGTCATATCTGTGAAAACATTGGATCATTTTGGATCTGATGATCCTTTAAATT
>NC_136527.1:63338697-63403697 GCF_053919585.1 Euprymna scolopes | reverse complement strand
TGTGCCTGGCTTACACATGAGCTCAACTATCTAAAAAAAGAACTGAATTGCTCGAGTTTGCAACGTTTTTTAAACTTAGGTCGCTGTACATTTTCCTCCAACCGTCATTGCTTTTAAATTTTCATTTAGCCATTGTTGCTTTTAAGTTTCCTTAAACGTTTATTGTTTTAAAATTTTCATTTAGCTTATTAAATTTAAAATATTGTGTTCATATTTTTTAAGAATTTTAATAAAGAAATTGTTATTAAATTGAAAATATTGTGTTCTAAATTGTTTTAGAATTTCAATAAAGAAATTGAGTTATTAAATTTAAAATATTGTGTCCTATATTTTTTAAGAATTTCAATAATGAATTGAATTATTAAATTTAAAATATTGTGTCCCATATTTTTAAGAATTTTAATAAAGAAATTGAGTTATTAAATGTAAAATATTGTGTCACATATTTTTTTAAGAATTTATAAAAACAACCATGCCTTAATATTGATTTTTTTATGCAAAACGACGTTGTATTTATGTTATTATTTTAAACTTTTATTTTCAGCAATGTTTTATTTCAGTATATATTTCCAATTTTGTCACAATTTTATTTTACTTACATTTTTAACCTTCCACTAAATTAAGTTTATGAATATATCTATACCTGTTATACATTCGGACTTTGTTTGGAATGTCTTTATTGTTGTTTGAAATGACGTTTTATTAGATTTAGATTCAAAGAACTTTATTCGATACAATTTAATGTATCAACTGAAGAAACATGTTTGCAAACGGTGCTTTTCTTTTCGTTGTATTTTTTAATATTTGTCATAATATTCTTCAATTCCAAATATCTTCAAATATTTATGCATTTTTTAGAGCAGAAGCAATGGTAAAACTTTATTAGATGCATTAAAACTGTCGTTGCATATGAAACATAATTATTAAAACAGTTTTGGAAGATCCTCAATAAAGTATTAGTGCTTCTCAACTATTTTTGTAAACTTTATCAAAAAGTGTCAATTTCCTTTTGTGAAAATTTAGTTAAATATTATCTATAAAAATATGTTCATTCATTGATAGGTAAATATTGCAAAAATATCCTCGTTATATCCTCGTTAATTAAACAGTATTTAATTTGGGGACATGCTAATTACTTTTTGCTTTCTAATGTATGTATTTATTTTCTAATATGTTCAACATTATAAACATAATCTTGTTTGCAAAAAAAAACTTAAATTTTTTTAAAAATTTTGCAGCATATCAAGCAATCAATTACAAGCAAGGAAATTCAAATTGACTAAAGTTAAAAGCTGAAACTTGAAAAAAAAACATATCTTGTGAACAAAACCATTTGTTTTCATTAAATCGTTTTTTTAAGATAATATATTGAAAAGAACAATTTCCTGCCAACTAGAAACGTATTTCTTTTATTCATCGTTTTTTCAATAGAATATCTTTTGCAACTAGATATTACTGCATATTACTAATGTTCTTATGAGTGCATATGAATTTTGTACTTTTAATTTCATATGACTTGTATGCATACGTGTGCATACGTGTGCATATGTATGCATACGTGTGCATACGTGTGCATATGTATGCATACGTGTGCATACGACTTATGCACTTATCAATGCCGAATTGCAGGCATCCAACAATACTAGACACAAATATATATATTGCTGATTGTTAGAACTGAAATTATAACTTGATTATTGCATAAACATGTCTGTAGAATCATCCCTTAAAATATGTAGAAAATTATTGATGTTTGACCGATCTTAAAGAGGCTTTATACACAGTCATTTATAGTGAATGTTTTTTATCATCTTATAAGCTGCATAAAAATTCATTGAACATATCATTTGGGTTCTGTTTCTACCGAACTGCATGGATCAAAGACCAATCATACTTTATTTCAAATCCAGGGATGTAAATTTTAGTTGTCAAAACGAATGGCCATATTGATATATTGATGTATTATTATGAATTATATGTTTCTCATTTTTTTTGTTCAACAATCTACCTAAATTCAAATACATACAAAATTTAAAATAAATGTTTTTAATTCATTTTGTTTCTTACACAAAATAAAAATAAGAAAATATAAACTCGCATCTGAAATATTAAAAGTTGAAAATGAACTATGAATATGATACCAAAGAAAAACCATATTCTTGTAAAGTGTGTGGTTCTTCTTTTACAAAGAAATCCTATATCTTGCGACATATGCGAAGTCATACAAGAGAAAACCCATATTCTTGTGAAGTTTGAAACATCAAATTCAGCAACAAGAAGAAAGAAAAATACAAGAGGCTTAAAAGCTCAGCTGTGGTCTGTTGCAGAAAAGAAGGTGCTACTGTTTTGCTACCACTACTCGAAGTTCGAAAAGTGGAGCAAAACATCCACTGACATTCTTACCGAGAAAATAAATATACTAACCTACCTGAAGAGAAAAAATCTACACCTATTGCCCGCCTGCGATCACTTATTTTGCAGATAGGAAACTATGTATCAGAGGAAGAGCAAAATGAAATTAAGACTGCAGCTCTAAAGGAGGCAGAAAAAGACTACATTCCTATTATGGAAGAGGAGAACATTCGAAGAATGGAGTCAAGATGGACCTGGGAAGAAAAGTGGATACTGATGTGGGCAATGGAATATGCTCAGGCAAAATATTCCAAACAAAAACAAAGGACAGAGACTTGGAGGGAAATATTCTTCCATTTCTGTCCAGGCAAACGGAATGTCCCATCTCCAAAAATTAGGTCACAAAGATACAATAGCCTAAAGGTGATGAATGAGGAAGAAATAAGACATCTAAAAACAGAAGTCGCATCCCTCATTAAAACAAACCAGAACCCACTTCAAAACCCCATAGAAATACCACCCAATAACCTACCCATATCTATGAAGGAAAATGAAAGAACCACAAATAGTCCCACACTGGACCTTGATTCTTCGGCACCAATGCTAACAGATGAAATACCACAAACACCAGCAACACTCCCTCAGGAAATGCCCGAGGTGGATGATGACCAGTTAGTCTTGGAAGAAGAACTATGTAAGACCATTGAGGAGGTCCAACGGATGGGACTTCAAGAAAGACAAATGCTGCCTAAAATAGCAACCATGAGAGCAACAAAGGTAGCAATAAAAAGGGTTAATGTTGCTCTCAAGAGACTAGTGCCATATAGCACAACCCTGACTGAGTTAAATCAGGTGTCTTATGCCTCAGGACTCTACATTGTAAGGAAAGTAATGCCAACATTCCAAAAACAACGGGAACCTGAGGCAAAAGACAAAATACCACGCTGGAAACAAAAGATCCAAAACCAGCTAAACCTGTGCCGAAGGGAATTGTCCCAGATTAAACAATTCCTAGCTGCCCCTGCTGTACAGGGACGACTGAAGAACATCATCAGCAAACTCAGTAGGAAATATGGTACAAAAGCAGGACAGCTACAAAACGTAGCTAGAGAATTAGAAGGAAAAATCCCAGCACTTTCCAAACGCATTAAGAAAAGAGAAAGCAAGAATAGGGCAAAGCATGAAAACAAAACATTTAAGCAGAATGCTCGGTTATTTTACCGTAACCTAATAAGAGACACTATAACGGTGAATAACCCGCCCAAAATGCAAGAGCTGGAGGATTATTGGAGGCCTCTCTTTGAGAACGAGATCACCCATAACAAAGAGGCTCAATGGATCCATACCATTGAGAGGAGCCTAGAAAATAAGCCAGAGATGCCGGAGCCAAAGATAACAGCTGGCACTATAAAAACGAAGCTAAATGGCGTCTCAAATTACAAAAAGCCTGGCATAGACAATCTCCCCAATTTCTGGCTGAAACAACTAACATCATTACATGGGCATTATAGCAGGTGTTTAAACAGAATATTGAGCGGAGAAGAAACCACACCAGAATGGCTATTAAGAGGAGATACAACCCTCATAGCAAAGACAAAAGAAACGTAACACCCTAATAAATACAGGCCCATTTGCTGTCTCACTACCACCTACAAACTCTTCACTGGGCTTGTTGCGGACAGTATATACCAACACCTCTCCTGTGCCACATATCTTGAAAAAGAACAAGCAGGCTGTCTAGGTACCAAAGACCAGCTCTTAACAAATAAAACTATCTTGGAAGACTGTAGGAAGAGACAGCGAAATTTAAGTGTGGCTTGGATTGATTATCAGAAGGCTTATGACAGTGTACCACACACGTGGCTTCTACGCTGTCTAGAGCTATATAAGATACACCCGATAATCAAACAGGCCATAGCTACACAAATGAAAATGTGGCAAACAAACATGACATTAAGCCACACAAAAGGAAATATAAGGGTCACGGACGTAAACATCAGGCGAGGAATCTTCCAAGGAGATAGTTTATCCCCTTTACTCTTCTGCTTGGCAATAGATCCGTTAAGCAAACTTTTAAACAAAAACAAATGTGCTTACAATCTAAGCCAGGACCGCCGACAAGACCCAAACAAACGAATTTACCACCTGCTCTTCATGGATGACCTCAAGCTGTATGCCAGTTCTGATGCCAACTTAAATGAACTCTTACAAGTCGTATATAACTTCTCCAGAGATATTGGCATGAAATTTGGACTGGACAAATGTGCCAAGTGCTCCATCAAATCTGGGAAGAAGATCGAAACTGAAAATATACAGCTTGATGAATATACCACCATCAAGGACCTAGAAGGGCAGGAAGGATACAAATACCTTGGCATAGAAGAGAATGATACCATCCAGCATGCCAAGATGAGAAACAAAATTGGAAGTGAGTACATACGCCGAGTCAAGAAGATATGCAAAACAGAACTCACAGGCAGAAACAAAATAACTGCCATTAACCAACTAGCTATGCCAGTGGTAACATACAGTTTTGGTATTGTTGACTGGCCACAAAAAGACATAAATAGACTAGACACTAAGACACGTAAAATGCTGACAATGTATAAAGTAATATACAGAAACCAGTGTCTGTCTAGAATGTATCTGCCCAGATGGAAAGGAGGTATGGGGCTCTCGTAGATTGACCATCAACATCGTGCAACTATTGTGAGCACCGGACAATATCTGATGAGCTCTAAAAACCCAACTCTCAAGATGGTACACAAACATCAGGAATCAAGAGCCAGTAAAACAACATCCATCACAAAACTGGCCAAACATTTTGGGAAAGACTGTCTTACAAGTGAGACAGAAACAGAAAAGATACCTGCGACTGAAATAGCCAGAAAAAGTCGCCAGAAATACACTAAAGCTTTCCATGACAAGAAAGTTGAAGAATGGGCCAACCAACAACGGGCCAAGTATTTTCTGGACGAATATAACCAAGACTATATTGATAAGGAAGGGTCTATAAGCTGGCTAAAGGATGGATCGCTCCACTATGACCAGGAGAAGTTTATAATAGCTGCCCAAGATCAAGGCTTGATGACCAATGCGTTTAAAAAGATGAGTGGTCTCAGCAAAGACAACAAATGCAGGTTCTGCCACACAGAAGTAGAGAGTGTGAGCCACCTGATTTCTAGCTGTAAGGTTCTGCTAGGGGGCGGTTACTATACAATGCGACACAATGAAGTATGCAAATATCTCCACTGGACGATCTGCAATAAGTTAAATATCGAATGCAGCAAGAAGTCATGGGAACATATACCCGAAAGAACAGTCGGAAACAAGTCATATACCATCCACTATGACTATGCAATCCCTACAGCCACGTACCTAGAAAACGGAGCTATCAAACCCGACATTGTAATATGGGACAAGAAGGAGAAGGAAGCAACCTTGGTGGAAGTTAGTGTCCCGAATGATGCTGGGTTAAACAGAGCTGAGAGGGAAAAGATTACCAAATACCAGGGTCTTATGTATGACATGAAAAGAAACTGGAACCTTAAGAAGATCTCTATCATTCCAGTAATTATAGGAGCAACTGGACTTATGAAAAAGAATTTTACAAACTATCTTACAAATATACCAAGTAAACCAAGTGCAAAGGAGATTCAAACAATTGCACTTAAAGGGACGGTTAGAATCTTAAAAAGATCTCTCGGTTGGAGTGTCTAAAATAGCAGGTGTATGTTTGGCATCTGGTAGGATGCCCCATCCCTGGCTTAAACAAAATGATAAGAAAAATGAAAAAATAGAGAGAGAAACCATATTATTGTGAAGTGTGTGGCTATTCTTTTAGAGAGAAACAAGGTATGTTACGACATATGCAAACACATCAGGTTCTGCCACACAGAAGTAGAGAGTGTGAGCCACCTGATTTCTAGCTGTAAGGTTCTGCTAGGGGACGGCTACTATACAATGCGACACAATGAAGTATGCAAATATCTCCACTGGACGATCTGCAATAAGTTAAATATCGAATGCAGTAAGAAGTCATGGGAACATATACTCGAAAGAACAGTCGGAAACAAGTCATATACCATCCACTATGACTATGCAATCCCTACAGCCACATACCTAGAAAACGGAGCTATAAAACCCGACATTGTAATATGGGACAAGAAGGAGAAGGAAGCAACCTTGGTGGAAGTTAGTGTCCCGAATGATGCTGGGTTAAACAGAGCTGAGAGGGAAAAGATTACCAAATACCAGGGTCTTATGTATGACATGAAAAGAAACTGGAACCTTAAGAAGATCTCTATCATTCCAGTAATTATAGGAGCAACCGGACTTATGAAAAAGAATTTTACAAACTATCTTACAAATATACCAGGTAAACTAAGTGCAAAGGAGATTCAAACAATTGCACTTAAAGGGGCGGTTAGAATCTTAAAAAGATCTCTCGGTTGGAGTGTCTAAAATAGCAGGTGTATGTTTGGCATCTGGTAGGATGCCCCATCCCTGGCTTAAACAAAATGATAAGAAAAATGAAAAAATAGAAACCATAATTGTGTTTCTTCAACGATATCAAATCAAAACACACCAAATACATACTGTGTACAACTAGGTGTGTCAGAAACTTTGTGAAAAATATTGGATAATTTGACCCCCTGTCTTTCCAAGCTTATAACTACTCGAAAAATGTAATTCAAACCATAACTTTTTTTCAATTAAAGGAGCAAGGATCAAGGTTTCATTAAAAAAAAATAACGTGATTTAAAAAAAAAAAGGTTTTAAACTTCGGACTTTACAGGTAAATTTCTAAAAAAACATTCCTTTTTTGTTTTAAATTTGAATATATTAATTATTGATCTTTTATCTTCAATTTGTCATATATAAAACTTTGTTGAGTAAATTATTCACTTTTTAATAGACATTTCAAAATGAGTGGTGTGAATTAATTCGACCCCCTGTCTTTCCAAGCTTATAACTACTCGAAAAATGTAATTCAAACCCTAATTTTCTTTTCAATTAAAGGAGCAAGGACTAAAGTTTCATTTAAAAAGAAAAAACAAACAAACAAACCATGCGATTTAAAAAAAAAAGGGTTTTAAACTTTCGACTTCGAGTTAAATTTCTAAAAAAAACACCTTTTTTGTTTTAAATTTGAATATATTATTTATTGATCTTTTATCTTCAATTTGTTGTATAAAAATGAGTAAATTTATTATTTACTTTTTAATAGACATTCCAAAAGGGGGGGGCTGAATTTAGAAGAAAAAACGTTTGTCTAAAATATTATATTCAGTTTATTGGAAAGAGCATAAAATTTCACATTGACCCTGAAAATATCGTAAAAATAAAATTAATAGAAAAAAATTTGATAGATTTTTAAAGTTTAAAAATTGAAAAATACGGAGCTCGTAAAATTCAATTAATTTCATTACTGTTTTTTTAAATAAAAAAATAATATTTCTATTACTTTTTATACAACTTTAATAGTTTATTTTGGAAAAAAAATAAGAAAATAAACAACCCACTTTTAAAAGAGAAATTACGAGTTTTTTTATATTTTGTTCGCAGTTTCGTGTTAGGGTTGTCAAAAATTCATACAAAAATTCTGATACACCTAGTGTACAACGTAAGAGGAAATGCAACATATTTGAATATAGGATCACGATTTAATTTTAGCCACATGATGCGCAGAATATGCCAACATGTGATGGAGTGAAGCCAAATTCTTGTGAAATGTGTTGCTCTTTTAGACGGAAATGAATTTGCAATCACATGCCAACTAATGTAAGAATCTGTATCTTCGTGGTGCATGAAAACAAATCACATATGTTGTGGAATATAGGCAGACTATAGAAAAGTTTCCAGTTAATGAGATTTGGTTATTTACATGCTGGTCTAGTATGTAATTATATGTTCTGGCTCATATTAAAATGTGTTGGAAAGAAACAAAAATATTGTGAAATATGTTACAAGATTGTGATAGAAATTTGAGAAACACTTTCAGTAACAACGAATTAACTTTTTTGCTTACAAATGCTGAACTCATACAATAAAGGTAAAAAATGTAAAAAAAAAAGAAAAGATGTTTAGAATCCTAAAAATACCGCTCAGAATATTTTGAACTTTTTATAAAAAGCGGTTGCTACTACATATACTAAAACACATTTAGGAGAAAATGATCTGTGCTGACATACACAACCAGTTATAATGGTGACAATGTGTAGTCTATACAGATCTGATATTTTCCAAACAGATGATCAGTGGTTTTTCAGTTAAAAGACTAATCTTTTGAAAATACTGCAGATAAAACAAAAAAAAAAAAAACATATATATATATTAGGTATAAATGCAACATGAATGCCGATGAACAAAATGTATAAACATTTTGATCGCTCCCTTTACTTAAAAATTTACCAAAAATCAGGAAATCAACAAATTTTAATGAAATTTTCAATATTTATCAAATAATGATAGCAGAATATAATGAACTTATTTTTATTTAAATCTGAGTGAAAATGTATTATTTTGTTTAAACAAAAAATACGTTTACTAAAGTTATAATTTTCAAAAGAAAACACAAGAATTTATTTTTCCTTTTTTATATAAATAAAGCATCGTAATTTATAAATCAAATAATATAAAATATAAATAAATATAAATAAATATAAATAAAGCATCGTAATTTATAACAATAAAAAAAAATTAAATCATTTTACAGGAACATTACAAAAAAAGCCGCTAAAGTCCATATTAATGAATTCAATATAACTTGAAGAAAAATGAATTTCTCGAACTACCGATATTACCATTGAATTAAGCATTGTTTATTTAATATTTTCACTCAAAAAAATTATAATTGCAAAAATATTTCTACGTTTTTTTTTAAATTACAGACTTTGCATAATTTTTATATGCAAACTTTTGATAATTTCCTTGCTCGCAAAATGTGAAACTTTCAGTGTAACATAATTTTTATATAATCTCTAACAATAATTAAAAAAAAAGTAATTTAAAAACAGGAACATAAAAATAATTAAATTAAAAAAAATGATAAAAATTGATCGTTTAGAATAGGAATGTATGAATGCACGTCTGGGGGGGAAAAAAAAAGAAATCTGACACCCCTTAGTTTGTTGCGTTTTTTTTAATTAAGTTTTTATTGCACAAACAAGGTGTTTTTTTATTTAATTAAATATCTTAGGAATTTACTAATTATCCTTGAAATAGACCCAGAAAACTAATATTTATCTTTTAAAGGATTTTTACAATGAATTGATTTAACTTCAAAATTTAGCTGAATTGGTTAGCTCGCCTTGAAAACATTTTTCATAACTTTTTTCACGTGTACAAATATTTTTTCCCTTTAGAAAATTAACTTTAGTCTCTAATCTTTCAAATGCAATAAAAAAGTAGCCAGAAACCTACAAAAAAATTATGATAAATTGGCTTTCAAAACTAGGTCCCCCTATTTTTGCCCACCCATTTTTGCTCGTACCTAATATATATATATATATATATATATATATATATATATATATATATATATACCATTATCACATGACCACCACACTGGTTTTCAGATTACCGAAGTTAAACAATCTTGAAACTGATCAGTATCAGAATTGTTAGCATATGAAAAAAGCAGGAGAATCTCGACTCTTATATGCAAGCACTGTAAAGACCTCATGTAACCATCTCTTCCAACAGGAATATACAGGCGAAATTAGGACCGCCTATTAACTAATTCCTTTTACATTCCCTTTTACATTCCCTCCTTTGGAGGAAACTGGTTAAACCTGCTTAGGGTGAATGCCATACAATAACAATACAAATGTACATAAAAATATGGAGGAATATTAAAAAAAAACCTGTTTTATATCAGGAACATAATATAATATCAAGCTTGCTTGATGAGGAGGATAGCTAGACACCTAACAGTACTAAAAACAAAACCTATTTAAGGGCGAATGAGCACCAAGTGCCAATGGCCATCTAGTAAACTCCTCCAGATATGGGTTAAATATCCTCGACAACCTGCAGGCCAAGCATGGCGAGTATGGTAAAACCCCAGGATTATGGCGTACAAGAATAAGAAACAGCCCTCAGTCCCCAGCAGTTTTTGAGTCACCGTTTCCAGCAGCAAGTGGCGCGGCAACAGAGGGTGCTAAAAATCTCTGGATTCGAACAGGCTGCCATTGGAAATTGAACATTGGAATGTACAACACGAGGTCACTGTCTACTGACTTTAGAGTTATTGAATTAAAGAATGAACTGCAGAAGATCAAATTTGATGTTATAGGAGTGAAATCAGATGCAAAGGTGAAGGATGTCTCATCCTTAACAACAGCAGACTCCACTTATATCATAAGAGTGGGAACACCTCCTACAATGGGGTCAGTTTTGTGGTTAACAAGAATATTGCAGGAAACATCACAAACTTCAATCATGTTTCAGACTGACAGCTCATGATACCTTATTAACATCATCCAGGTTTACCTTCCAACAACAGACCATACTGAGGAAGAGGTGGAGATGGTCTATGAAGATGTCAATAAACTTCTTTTTATCAGCAAAGCTAATCACACCATCCTTACGGGGGGTTTCAATGCCAAGGTTGGAATAGGAAATACATTTAAATCAAGTACTGGTCCATACGGTTATGGAACAAGGAAAAGCAGAGGTGACACCCTTGTTAACTTTACAGAACACCACCAGATGAACATATTCTTCAAGAAAAAAACAGACGCTGGACTTGGATATTCCCTAATAGCACCGGAAAGAATGAAATCGGCTTCTTCTTTACCAACAGAGCACACACTGTAACTGATGTTTCTGCCATAAACAGGTTAAACACAGGAAGTCACCACCAAATGATCAGATTGTCTCTTACCATAGACACCAAGCTAGAGAAGACAAAGCTTATTAAGCAACACAAGAAACCAAACAGCCAGGCTCTAGCAGACAAGTCATCACAGTTCCAGCTTTGAGACGCTAACAACATCAGATGATCCAAACACTGACTACAACAAAGTGATATCAGAGATCAGCTGGGGCACACTGGAAACAGCTGGAAACAAACCACAGAAATCAGACAAATCGTCTACAATTACAAAACAGCTGAGAAACGACAACAGATGAAAAGAGGTTGTACAAATGTACATCGAATACGTTGAGTTACACTGAGACGCAAAATGGCAAAAGAAATTTCAAACTTCAATGAACAACAAATACTTCAAGCCCTTGAAGTAAACAAAGGCATGAAGTCCATCAAAAAAAAAGGGTCTCAGCAGAAACAACATCACCTATCGCAAAGAAGATGGCACTCTCATCCATGACCTAGACAGAATTGTTTCAAGGTGCAAGGAATTCTATGCTAACGTCTATGTCACAAGACAACCAGGACACTCTCCAACCTTTCATGCACAAATTTGAGGAACATCCTCCACCTATCCTCCCATCTGAACTGAGAGCAGCTATTAAGCGACTGAAGTCAGGCAAGGTTGAAGGAGATGATGGTGTTACTGCAGAAGTACTACAAAGTGGTGGTGAACCGATTGTTGAGATGTTTACAAAACTGTTTAATAAATGCCTCTCAAGTAGTAAAGTTGCAGATAAATGGAGAAATGCATCAGTGGTCATCATTCATAAGAAAGGAGACACTGCAGATATTAAGAACTATCGGCCAATCAGTCTTTTGCTAGTGACATACAAGTTATTCTCTCGAGTTTTGCTAGGACGTATGCTAGGGACACTAGACAGTCATCAACCGTGCGAACAAGAGCAGGTTACTCCACCATCGACCATATCGAGGCCATATCAGTCGACTGCAAGAGAAGCCAATGAATACAAACTCCCACTGTGCTTTACCTTTGTGGATTATGAAAAGGCTTTGATATTTTCTCAGATTAGGTCCACCTCCACAATTTTCTTTTAAATGGCGACTTTTATAGGTTTTCGACTATGCTGAATACGAATATCGCATTGAAATTTTGCAGAAATAAGTAGTTCTCGAGATATAAAAAGTTGTATTATGCATTGTGTTCTTCGGCGGCCATTTTTGTTACGCGTGAGCGCGCACGCCATAAATAAATCTGCTGAAACTGCTGCCTACCGGAAACACATTTCTGGGATTGCCCCTCCCCCTAACACGTAGCGGAAAAATCCACTGTTCTGAAAGTAATAATCCCCCCACCACCACCACAAAAAAAAAAAATGGTGCCCACAAAACTGGGGAAAAAAAACTAAAACATTTTTTGAAAACAAATAAATTTAATGACTTTTAAGGGGCTTCTTTTTCTCGTTATGAAGTTCTACTTTTCTGAAACTGAGAATACCCCCCCTCTCCCTGTTAAGTATGTGTTACTAAATAATATTTCAGTTTCGCCAGAAAATAAAAATTAAAAAAAGATAAATAAATAAAAGGATTCAACTGGCAATTTTTGAGTTAAAACAACATTGAATTTTTATTAAAAAAAATAACTTTTGTTTGTGTGTGTGTTTTTTTTGCGAATAAATAAATAAATAATTTAAATGAAATATTGAAATTATAAATTCAATTGAAAAATGTTGGAATTAAAGCAACATTGGGGTTCCCCCACCCCCAATAAATAAATAATTTAAATGAAATATTGAAAATGTTGGAATTAAAGCAACATTGGATTTTTATGAAATTGAACTGTTTTGTGGGGGGTTTTCCCCTCAACAAATAATTTAAATGAAATCTTGAAAATATAAATTTAATAAAATTTTGGAATTAAAGCAACATTGGATTTTTTATAAAATAGAACTTTTTTTTTTCCAAACAAATAAATAATTTAAACGAAAATCAACACTGAAAAGCGCCATGTGTATACATTTTTGAAGCGTGACTGAAAAACTTGTGTAGTAACTTCGACTTATCACTTTCACTTCTGATAAAGAGGTATCTAGCCAAATACTGATTCATGTATTGTGATCGAATGCCAGGCCTTTTCACCCACTCTTTTAGGTCTCGCCACAGGCGTTCAATATTCTGTGTGTGAATATTTGGGTTTTCTTTATCGACGAAATTTTTTGAATGATTAACAATGTGGTGCGTATAATTCTGGCTGAGGTTATTGTAAGCTTTCCAGGAGTCGCTGTAGATAATTTAACCTGGCAGAACAAATTTTCTTATTAACCGACCAAGCGTCTCCTCGTTTCTTCGTTCATTGGGGCCTGTCAAAGCAACCACAAAACTCTTTTTGGAATTTCTTTCGATGCCCCCAAAAAGCCAAATTTGACTAAGTGTTCTACCTCGGTTGTATTTGCTTCTCACGATTAATTTTTCGTCAATTTCAACTTTAATATCTTGGCCTCCTCTTGGGTCTTGATTTTGCAGCCAGTTATCGCAAACTTCAGAGCAGAAAGATCTCCAGTCAACAGCGGAACAGCTAGAGATGTCAAGATTTTCCATGGCAGTTTTGTGATCCCACAGGTTATTAAAAAAATGGTTAACAAAAAGGATAATCTGTTTGGTCCAGAAAAGTTCCCTTCGCATCGCTTATACTGAAGCCGCAGTATTTTCTTCTTTTTTTTCTATATGGCTCTATATATATTGGTGCATCGCCATAAACATTTATCCTCCCTGTATGAACAAGGTTGCTTACATTTAGGGCATGTTACACTTTTTGGTAACACACCATGTTCTCTGAGGAAATTTCTACTCTTTTCTTCTTGTAACATGAACCCATAAATTGTAAGAAAGCACATGTCACAAGTTTCTGTGGTAGAACTCTTTGTCGGCTATTATTTTTATGAAAGAAAAAACAATTAAATTCTTATGATAAAAAATGTGCAAAAAATGAACTTTTTATGATAAATTATGTGCAAAAAATGTCCTGCGATTTTTTTTGAAGTGAACAAAAAAAAAAATGAAATTCGTATAAAAAGAAAATGTGAAAAAGTGTTAGTGGTGTTCTGTATGAAGCGATGTAACTGTTCAGGCCAAAAAATCTTTGGGGTGTGAATTTGGTTTACACGGGCTTGTTTACGCATGCATGCGTGCGTAAACAAGTCGTATCAGATATTCTTGTGCACATGGCCATGTGAAATTCTATAATACAGGTCTTTTTTATCTCGCAAATTACTTTTTTCTGTAAAATTTAAATGAGATTTTCGTCTTCAGCATAGTCGAAAATCCAATTAAGTCACAATTTTAAAGAAATTTGTGGATTGTTCCTATTTACAATGCCTCCCCACGGGGCAGGGTCGTTTTTTAACGTGGAGAAAAGGAACAAAAATAAAAATTGTCTCAGTCGTGAAGGATTTCTCCTCCACTGTATGAGAACAAGAAATTGAAATGCAGCATCTGAAGAACAGATACTACACTTTGAGGTATTTATTTGCTCCCCCACTGAGCAAATTAGGCACAAGGCCGATTTTTAAAGTGAGGAGTGAAAGGGAAATGGGAACCAACTCCCCGGGGAGTAGGGGAGCTGGATAGTGACAATTAGTATGAAGGGTTGCCCCTACATTGACCAAGGTCTTATATGTGGGGTCGCTTTGCTTGCAGTATCTGCCGGAACAGATACTACACTTTGATCTTGTTTATATATTTTATTGCTTTTAAAAATTATGAAAATAAAATTAAGTAAAAAACAAAAGATTTTTAAACAATAAAATTAGGCACAAGGCCCTACAAGGGATTGGGGAGGGGAAGGGTTCAGGGTCTTTGTGACTAAAGTGATTTAAAAGTAATAAATGTAGACTTTGGAGTCTTACTCTTGACTGGCAACATTTACCAAAATACCTCATTCATTCTGTGGATCTTAAACTAACTAATAAATCCCCAGCGTTTAAGAATCAAAACCATATTTACAATTTATAAACAGTTGTCTGTGTGTTTGTGCATGCATTTTTTTTTTTTTAATTTTGTGTGTGTGTGTGTGTGTGTGTGTGTGCATGTGTGAAAAAATAAAATTCAATTTCATTAGAAAATAAAAAGTTTTTAAATTAAGAGAAAGATTGTTTGTGGAGTGGGGAAAACTAATCAAAAGTGTTCATATCAAAAACAAAAAATAAATCCTACTGGGTTGTTAGTGAGACCCCCCTGTACTAATCTAGGTGACTAGACCCCTTACTGTTTTCCGGGGAACCGAAAACAAGCAGGGCGATCCCTAATGGGGATTAATGGAAGTGGGAGAAAACAAAGCAACGGGTGGAGGGGGTTGGAAGGTGACCTCTGAGTAGGGGAGTGACCGGAGGTGTTGAAAAAACAAGGATGTGGCACAAAAGGGATGGGCAGACTCAGAGGTTCTCTAGTACCAAAAAATAAAATCAGGAACAGGATCTCATTTGTACCACCAGTCAAGAGTCTTCATAAAATGACTAAGCTAGAACCTAAGCGGGATGGGTTCCGAAGGCCCCAGCACCGCCCGTGCCATGCTTAAGGAGGGAACACATATTGAAACTTGGCTCCTCGACGGTTGCACAGACTAGTGCTGTGCACCCACCTCTTGTCAAATTCCACTCTAGGCAACCTCCTCCAATCGCATCTGATCTTTACTTTAAGCAAATGTTTAAAGTAAACGATCAGATCCCGATCCGGAACAGATGTCCCTTCATGGACCAACTTGAGGCGCGTGATCCAAATCACCAAGCGCGCTACTGCCAGGATCGCCAGGAAAACCATTCTTTCCTCCCTGGGGAACGGCGGCTCCATGTTGTACACAAAATAACCTTCGTTGAGATCGAGCGGACATTCGGCATCGATGCGAGCCGTTACCTCTCCGACGTACTTCAATAAGGGTTGGATCCGGCTTCAACTAAAAACGCGTGCTCGATCGTTTCGGGCTCGCATTCGTCACAGCGCGGACAGAAGCCCCTCGTATGTTCTTTATACCGGCAGAGTTCGTCGAGAAGGGGCAGCACGTTTCAGACCAGTCGCCAGGTGAGGGAAAATTCCGAGTTGTTCAGAATCTCCCGTCCCGGCACCCAACTCCACTGAGAACGGACAACCTCCATCGACCATCCCATCCGCCTACAAAGTGGATCCTTCGCGGTCCCCTCCACTAGCTCCCGATAAAGTTTCTTTCTTGGCTGATCGAGGACACTGGTCCCTAGCAAAGCTCTAAGAGTGGTCCGGCATTCGGAGAAGAACTTAGACTCCCCTCTCGGTCTACTACGACCTTCTACTGAGGGGGTTGGGTTTGAGATTGGGAAACGAGTTTTCAACCACAGGGACCCAAGGAGCGTCTTCTTCAAGTGAACGACCCAGGAAAGCCAATCTCTCGGCATTTCTATGACACAAGAGACTGAGCTAACCCACCGACCGAGAGACAGTGAATGACTCCGACAGCTTACCGTTGATCTGTACCACTACCGTCGGCCTATCATACAGGACAAAGATCCACTTGCTGAAGTCCGGATTAAATCCAGCGGCCTCTAGACAGATCCCAAGAACCGATGGTCGACCCTATCGAATGGCTTGGACTGATCTAAACTGATCAGCGCTGCTTCGGCGGCGTCTTCTGTCCCCTCTATGATCGAGCATATCAAATGCAAATTGTCTTGAATCGATCTCCCCTTCACAGCATAAGTCTGGTCCGGTTCGATCAAGTCAGTGATGATAACCTGCAAACGATTCACAAGAATCTTTGCCAAAATCTTTAACTCTGTGTTTAGCAGAGTCAAGGGCCTAAAATCGTCGAAATTTTCCACCCCACCATGCCGTTGACCTTTCCTCAGCAATGTGATCACTCCCTTGGTCACCTGTCCAGGGATGGAATCCTGAGCAAACCAATGGTTGAACATATCCTTCAGAATAGGGACCAACATGGGCGACAGCCTCAAGTAAAACTCGTAGGGTAAACCATCAAGCCCCGGGGATTTGTTGTAGCCGACCTGCTTCAATGCAGTAATGACCTCTTGTTCAGTAACAAGACCATCACAGCTAGCTGCCCGAGCCGCCGTGAGGCGGGGCGAGTCAGCCAAATAGCTACCAAACTCCTCGACCCTGAGTCCAGGTAGTTGGGTGAAGCGCTCCGATAGATGCTCCCGAAACCCCTCGCAGATCTCCCGAGTCAAAACTAGGGCGTGTCCTTCCAGGTTATGTACTTTACGAATGTACCCGTCTGAACCGCGCCTTAAAGCAGCCTTACGCTCAACAGCGTCAACATTCACAGCCTCGTTGGAAACTTTCATTAATCTAGCCCTAACTACTTTACCTTCATACCGCTCGCTAGCTAAGCGGTTGAGGTCTTGTTTAGCTAGTGCTACCTCTAGAGGGTCCCCCCTTCCACCGCCCGGGTCAGCTTATCCTTTAAGCGCTTCTTTGCCTTAGCCAATGCGAGGCGTTGGCTGCATTGGACTGAGAAGCGCCTAATTTTGGCCTTAAGACTAACCCACCACTTACTCCCTGTAACCGCCCCCACTGAATTAATTCGGTAACCTTCAATCGGTAGTCCTCCAACTCCAACAAGGTGCTGTTGAACTTCCAGTATCCGGCCAGTTTAGGTCTAGCACTTAAGTTCAAATGGGCCATAACGAGTTTATGGTCTGAGTGTCCTAACAAGTGGAACGTGGGGCACGATAGAAAGTCTACGTCGCCTCTTCTAACTAGCATCCGATCCAAGTAAGTACTCAGATGGGAAGGCACTACAGGATGCCACGTCCACATCTCCCGCCCCAGATGATCCAGACGGAATCTGTCGACGAGATTGCACGAGGCCATCAGGTCGAACAGACTGCTGTCACACCACGCCGACCCACTAGGCCCCCCCCCGACCTTATCTATATTGGGATCAAGGATTGCATTCCAATCACCCATTAAAACTAACCGTTCCGGATCCACTAAGAAGCCCTCCAACCGTCGAAAAAAGGATACCCTCTCTACAGCAGAATTGGGAGCATAAACAGCGACAATCCGAAAAACACCGCTATTAACGGCAACATCAACCAGCCGCCCGTCCTCGCCTGTCCTCGCCTGCATGAACAACATTCACCGACACTGACAGGGTGCGACTCACTAGCAAGGAGATTCCATGACTATAAGTATTGCCATATGCTGAGTAAACATCGTAGTCGTTTACCAGCACCTGGCAATCCTCGTCACAAACAAAGTGGGTCTCCTGGATAGCGGCAATATCTACCTTAAGAGACACCAGGTCTCTCACAATACGCAAGGCTTTGCTTCGACACCTGATGCCCCTCTCATTCAATGTAGCCAAGTTTAAAGCCATGTTCACTTACCTTACTCAATGTCACAGACAGGTCTGAAATCCTTGGCAGTAAGGACGTGGCAGGCCTAGCCGAGGCTACCGGTAAGTAGGTGTGTTGAGAGTACTCCATTCTTGGCCACATCCCCCCACGTCCAAGGGGAAGGTTAGTTTGAGTGCCCTGTATAAAGAGGGGTGGACGTACATTGGGATTCTGCCCTTGCATTTGAAAAAGATGTTACTCAGTGACAGATGGTCCCTATCCACCAGCTGCTGGCCTGGGATCGCATCCTTTGCTGCATCTACCATCGCCAAGAGGGCCTCAGTCCTAGAGTCCTTGTTGACCCTAATGAAAGTGGTCAGCAAGGGAGCGTTCTTGAACTTAGTGGGATCTGCGACGTTGTCACCGCCAAGTAGACCAGGCTCTTTAGCTTATTGTACCGGACCTTCTGTTGTCCTTTAAAGTCCGGTATTGGTAGGTGTGGGTCGGGTTCACAGATCCTACCTCCTGGCAGAAAGGGGAGTTTCTTAGTTCGTTCAGTATGAACTGGGGTAGTGGGGGGGGCCTCTTTGAATTGAGGGGGAAGGGGGGCGCTTGGGAAAGGGGTAACCTGCTCAGCTTCTTTGTTTTTGTTCAAATCACATGATGGGGGGTGGGGAGGGTTTCTTGGGGCCTTTGGGGGAGTGAGGGAGGGCTGTTCAGGCTGCTGGAGTGGTGGGATAATGGGGGGTTCAGCCTGTGTATTTGAAGGCGAGTCCTTCTCAGTAAGGGTAGGGGGGGCACGTGTCTTCCGACTTTTCCTTCTCCTAGCTCTCCTGATTTCTGTTGCGCTTAAAGTATTTGTTGTTATTGGCGCTTCTTCCTCCTCTTCAGACACGACCTCCTTCTCAGACTCTTGTAATTTCCTCTTGTCTGTGTGTCCATGATTTCCACCTCTGTGACTGGTTTGTTCTCAGGATTGTCTTTGGGCAATGTCTGCAGGGATGGCTGTTTGGCGGTCTTTCCTTTCTTTGTGACCGTCACCCACCCTGCTTGAGCTTCCGGGGTACTTATGGCCTGAGCGGGAGCAGCGGCTTGGTTTGGTGTTTTGGTTGTTCCTGCCGCCTTGCCTGATGCCTTGGTTGGTTTTTTTCACCCATTTCTCTTGGGGAAGTCCTTGACCATGTGCCCTTGTAGTTGACACTGCCAGCAATGGGGCTTCCTCCCCTCCACTATAAGGGAGTGTCCATTCCCCAAATTTGAGTGGGGCTGGGATTCCGTAAAATCCTGCTTTGTCCGGGACCATTTGTATTCTTTAGTCCCCGGTCATGATGTTCCTCAGACCGCGGACCGGCGTCACTACTTCCACATCCCCATACTGGCTGAGGATGGCACCCAGTTGTTTAGTCTCCATGTAGCAGGGGATGTTTAGAGCAGAAACATTTGCCCTCCTCTTATTCATATATATTGGTTGCATCTTTATGTTTCTGCTCTGATGAGTGGTCCTGGACAGCTTGACTGCGTCTTCGGGGATAGGAAGCAGGACATCCCACTGCACGTAGCTTCTTCTACAGATGTAATTTGCCGGAATGTTCTGCTCCAGCAGCACATTAACCATTGTGTCTTTATTGACACTGGTCAGGCTTCTAGTCCTCGTGTCCGAAGTTATTAACGAGAGGACCCTCTGCTGCACTCCTTCTACCTGACCGGGGAGGGGCTGGATTTCGTTCCCTTTGGTGCACTCTCTGTATGTAGAGTCAAAGAGTCTCCTGTAGTTCTCAGGTGTCATCTTCCTCTGCTGTTCCTTGGGGCCCCATGCTGGTCCTCCGTCCTTTGGGGTGTCAGCTGGACCAGGGACAGGGGGTTTAGCTGGAGCTGCTTGGTTTTCCGCCGTTGTGGGTGTTGCTGGCTTTGGAGACTGACCTTTTCCAGATAGAGTTGGCATATCTGCATTTGTTGTTGTTGTTGTGTGCTGGCCTTCTCTGTTTTCCGGGCCATTCTCCTTCCTCTTTTTGAGTTGCTGGGTGGCCGCCTCTTCGGGAGATGAAGGTGCCTCCCCTCCTGGGGATGTGTTCCGAGCTGCTGATGTTGCGGGTTCAGTGGACAGGAGTGTCACTCCCACCAGTTGGATTTTGTTGACACTGGTTGGAACGTCGTCCCCATACCTGGCTTCCCCCTTTTCATTGTTGCCCTCTTGGGGAGTGTTGGAGGGTGGATCATTGGCTTCTTTTTCGAAGAGTGATTTGAGAGAGGCTATGGTTGCGTTAAACAGCTCCTCGGTTTGTTCAGTGGGGCTGTTTTCCTTCCTCTCCCTTGCTGCTGGTAAATTGCCCTTATGGGGAGCGGGGGAATGATGTCCCGATGTTCCTCCCTTGGGTTTGCAGTCTTGGAGTGCAGCTGGATTGGTTCCCTCTGCATTGCCCTCTGCTGGCGTTCTTGCACCAGCCTTTTCCTCCGGGTTGCCCTCGTGGGGAGTGGTTGCAGGTGCATTACGGGGGGTCGCCGCGGGCTGCGGCCCTACCTCCCCCTTCTTTTCCAGGGTCGCCATGGGCTGCGGCCCTACCCTGTCGTCTGCTTCCTTCTTTTCCGGGAGCTGGAGTTTTGCTCCCTTTTCGGGGGATTCCTCGAGCGGGGCGATGTTCCACATTTGGATCGGTATGGTCCACCTGCCTGGCATCACGGTGGTGGAACTACTGGCCGCTGACGCGGACCAAAGTGTAGCGGGGAGAAAAGAAAACCCAGGGGAATGGAGGGGGTGGAGGGGGAGGAGCGGGCTCAGAAGAGATTAGTGTTTTTGATCTCCCCTCATGGGGATGTCGGGTTAGCAGCTCGAATCCCACTGCGAGGGGGGAGAGCAGAGAAGAAAGACGCAGTGGGTGCTAGCGGGTCAGAGTGCCGCGTCGCAATTAAGAGAGAGAGGGTATAGACATCTCTGCCCACAGAGGGGAGCAGAAACTAAGCACCCGCCCTACCCCCACGTCACCCTACCCACTAACTACCCAACGGAAGCGAGAAAGAGAGCCCTGTCTGCTCGATCCAACAGGAGAGCAGCGAAAATAGACTCAGTTTTGGCCTGGCAGGTCAGAGTGCTGCTCAGGCAATTAAGTGGTGAAAAAGTAGACCATCCCCTGTCTCTAGAGGGAAGAGACTGGAACGAAGAAAAAGCATGCAAAATGGAAAAAAACCAAAAGGAAGGTCTCAACTACCAGCTAGTGGTGTTGTTGGTCCCGAGATTCCAGTCTACCAAAAAGGGGATCGGTTTTTGGATCCAAGCTCCCACAAATGTGAAGTCGGTCCTTTAGGTCCTGACTCCCCAGAGCTAAGTAAGTTAGTATGAAAAAACACCTTAACCTAGCCCGAGAGCCCGGTGGTGGATCAAGTTTAGTAGCTGAGAGAACAGATGGTATTTATTTGCTTCCCCACTGAGCAAATTAGGCACAAGGCCGTTTTTTAATGTGGAGAGAGAGAGAGGGAGGGGGAGGGAATGGGGGGACCAGCTCCCGAGAGGTGGGAAATGGGAGCTGGATAGTAACTGTTGCTATGAAGGGTTACCCCTACATTGACCAAGGTCTGATATGTGGGGTTACCCCCACATATGGTCTTTGCTTGCAGTATCTGCCGGAACAGATACTACACTTTGATCTTGTTTATATATTTTATTGCTTTTAAAAATTTTGAAAATACAATTATACTTAATTAAACAAAAGATTTTTCAACAACAAAATTAGGCATAAGGCCCTACAAGAAATTGGGGAGGGGAAGGGTTCAGGGTCTTTGTGACTAAAGTGATTAAAAGTAATAAATGTAGACTTTGGAGTCTTACTCTTGACTGGCAACATTTACCAAAATACGGAATTTCGTGAGCGCTCTGGCAGGTCCCAAGAAATGGAGAAACGATCATCTACATGTGATATTCGTTTTCAGCATACCCGAAACCAATAAAAGTAATTTTAAAGGTGAGTATTTTCAACTAGGCTGAATATGAAAATCACACTGAAATTTTACAGACACAAGTCCTTATCGAGATATAAATGTTATATTATAAACCCTGTTTAAGAATTCAAAACACAACAACCATTGGTGTAAGCAACAGTCCGTTTTTTTTTATTATTATTATTTCTCCTGTTGTTCTTGCTCATGGTAGATAGAGCGAGAGAGAGTGGGAGAGCGACAGAGAGAATTATCGTGGCGTCCACTCGGTTGACAATCAAATCTCCAATCTTTTTTTGATCTATGTGTACAGTAATACAAACCCGGGTACTGGTCGCGATTAGAGTTCCCTGCCGAACACCCTAAAAAAACACTGACTTCTCCCCACGCATGAGCAAAGGACATGTTTTAGTTGCCATAGTAACTAAAATAACATTGATTAAACGTAAGTAAATTTATTATTCTATCACCATTTTGTGGTACTAGTGCACTTATTGATCCGTGCTGAAATAACGTTATTATTTAAAAAGCCATTCTTAACATGGGGAGGGTGCAAATTCGCCTAAAAAAAGTAGAATCTCATTTTACGGAATTAGCTAAGAGTGTTAATTTACAATAACACCTATGGCACCATTGGCACTTCTGCATGTCAGTAACATGAAGCGAATGCGTGTAATTTAGTTTCAAGAACCGCCGACAGATGTAGTTTGTCAGCCAAAGAACTGGGGTCGATAACTATTGTTGTAATGAAAAAAAAAAAAGTTTCATTCAACACACAAAACTAAAAACACATAGAAATGAAAAAAGTTGGGAAATTATTTTAATATTCATTTTAAGAAAATGCTATTAAAAAAGAAAAGAAAAAGTCGATAAAAGTGACACATAAACAGTAAAACAGTAAAAAAAAAAGTCGATAAAAGTGATCAAAAGTGAGATATTATTAATAAATGTGTAGTAATGTCTTTTATTTCAATATTCATAAACAGTAAAACAAAGTCGATAAAAATTCATGATCGTTTAGTTACTATGGCAACTAAAACATGTCCTTTGCTCATGCGTGGGGAGAAGTCAGTGTTTTTTTAGGGTGTTCGGCAGGGAACTCAAATCGCGACCAGTTTGGGTACTGGTCGCGATTTGAGTTCCCTGCCGAACAGTGAACACCCTAAAAAAACACTGACTTCTCCCCACGCATGAGCAAAGGACATGTTTTAGTTGCCATAGTAACTAAACGATCATGAATTTTTATCGACTTTTTATGTTTTACTGTTTATGAATATTGAAATAAAAGAAATTACTACACATTTATTAATAATATCTCACTTTTATCGCCTTTGTTTTTAATCACTTTTATCGACTTTTTTTTTTACTGTTTTACTGTTTATGTGTCACTTTTATCGACTTTTTCTTTTCTTTTTTAGTTTAATGTTTTTTTTATTCAATTGTAAGGTTAAAGTAGAGAATAAGTACAAAGCACCCTCCCCATGTTAAGAATGGCTTAACCTTACAATTGAATAAAAAAAACATTAAACTTTAATTAAACTTAGAAATACGATTTAAACTATAGCGCGGATCATAAGTGCACTAGCACCAATTTTTTTTTTTTATTAATAAATGTTTAGTAATTATTTTTCTTTTAATATTCATAAACAGTAAAAACGTCGTCATTTAAAAATAAAATGCTATTAAAAAAAAAAAGAAAAGGTCGATAAAAGTGATAAAAAAAACAAAGGCGATAAATGTCCTTTGCTCATGTGTAGGGAGAAGTCAGTGGTTTTTTTTTTATGGTGTTCGGCAGGGAACTCAAATCGCGACCAGTACCAAATCTTTTTATTATTTTTATTAAATAAAAACGCACTCAGAAAGACACCCATTTATTTCAATATATTTTATTAAAAAGACAAAATATTGCTCGCGAATATTCGTCAAAAGTTTATATTTAAAAATATTATTTTAAAAATATATTAATTGTCGCTGAAATGTTTTAAAGAATAATTAAATAAATATTGAATTGTCTTAAAAACGCATACAGACCCCCCCTCCGTCCCCAAAAAAAAAACACACGGTAGATAAAAATCAATCTTGATCGAAAAAATCCGATACAGAAAGACACCCATTTATTTAAATATCTTTTATTTATTAAATACGTTCGTTTTGTTACTTACTTAAAAAAAATGTTTTGTAAATATATATTTTTTCATTTCAATCTTCAAAAGTTTTGTAAATATATATTTTTTAAAAAATTGTTGGCGAATATTCGAGCATGTTTGCTATTTGACGTGTTTACAAACACCCGACGCCATGTGCTTCTTGTGCCAATGTCAAGGTCGAATCACCGGTGTTAGTTGAATTGTGCGCTTGTCACCGCCAGGCGGCGGCGTCTGCTACGGGGTATCTATTCTTTACTTGATCCAAAACAAAAAAAAGATTAAAAAAACAAACAAACATTAAAGCCAACTTTTTTATAAAGCTGTAGGTGTTGTTTATAAAGTTGTAAGACTCTTGTGTGTAATTATTCCTGACAAGCTGACAACTTCTCACAGGTTTGTGTCATATACATAAATGTATACAATTCAATACGCATACACAACACAGTAAGTGTAAAACTTCCCTACCTTTCCCTACCCTAGCTCGCACGCACAAATCAGTAGTAAGTGAGCACACATTAATATTAACTGCACTGGCATTTGAGCGTTTTTTTTTTGTTTGTTTTTTTTTTTTTGTAATTTCATCATCCAGGTCAAATGCAACAACGTGTGACTTATGCAAATAGTGATGATCGGACAAAACCAAACATGTTCCCGCTTCCAATACAATTACCGATTCTCTTCGAAATTTTCAGTTCCATTAAAATTACTGATTTCGATTCTTTTAGAATTTCTAAATATTTAATTAGATATTTGTTTTATTTTTACATTTTCACATTACCGTGAACGTGCATGCAATGTCTGCATGCAGTTTGGCAAACCTGAAAGTACATTGATTTGTGACGGATGACATTACACGCGTACACCTTACTAAATATATTTTTAACTAGCAATCGGTGCCCGGCGTTGCCCAGGTGTTTTGAGGTTAATGCTGAGAAAAAAAAAACGGTCAATTTTTTTAAACTTTGACCCCTATTATGACCTCTTAACATTTATTGTTTAGGGATCAAGTAAAGTTAATAAGTTAGATCCATGTCCAAGGAATCTATATCTAAAATATCACGTGTTTAGACCCAAAATTGTAGGAGGAGTTTTGTAGAGTTCTCAAAGGTCAAATCGTTGAATATTAACCACTTAATCGCCAAATTTCTGTCGAAAACCTATCACATCGATTTTTCCAAATCTCAGTACCCTGTATATCAAATTTCGAATCTCTAGGCTTAAAATTGACAGAGTTTTAGCGTAGGGAAATGCACACAGATGCACAGACACACACAGACACTATCACTTATATATATATATATATATATAAACATAAACATCATATATATAAGGATAATAGTACGCCATATATATAACAAAAGACCATTATTTACTGAAGTGAAAGGAAAACCCGGGGGAACTTTACCCAAAAATAAATCTATATTTTTTTGTGTGTATTGATAGTCTTATCAACACCCCTTTTTTCTATTTATTTAAAAAGAAAATACAACTTTGTTATTTATGAGTCGTGGAATTGCATTCATCTACAAAAGATCTAGCTAATGTGCATATTTTTTATCGTTTTTAATTAATTCCCTATTAGTTTTTTTTCGGTTCTCTTATACGATGATCATCTTTATTTAACTATTACGTGTAATTATATTCATACAGATATTCTATATGATTTATATTTGCGTAATATTTGCGTAGAAATGAAGAAAATCAAATTTACTGTGTATTTATCGCGTGTTAGTGTGGCCTTCGTTATAAAGACGTTTTAAGATGGTCTTGGTGTTATTCAGCGGGCTTGGTTGCCATAACAACGTGACATAGCCAAGGACGGTAGTGGACGTGAGTGTGTGTGCGTGTGTGTGCGTGTGCTGGAAATTATAGTAGTACTAATAACGTTTGTTTTCGTGTTGTCTGTACGTGTGTGCCGCTAACGCCAGAGTGTGTGTGTGTGCGCGTGTGCTGGGAATGGATCACAACGTTTGTTTTCGTGCTGTGTTTATATTATGCATATTGTTTCGTATCTTATCAACTTTTTCGAATCTATGTGTACAGTAATACAAACCCGTTTTTCGAGCTGAATAAATATGTTACATTGAATAAAAACACGAAAAATCCAGTTTGGTAGAAAGTAACTTATCTTGCCTTTGATAACATTTATTTGTTATATATTTGTTTTTTGACAACTTTTTCGAATCTATGTGTACAGTAATACAAACCCGGGTTCTTGTGTAGTTTTCCATTGACATTAAAAAATCAAAATATTTTTTAAAAAATATATTGTACGTACTCGTCATGGGATAAAGTTTTCCTACAGAAAAATCACGTAATTTCATCAAGTAGTTATTTTTTTATAGCGAAAAAAGAAAAAAATCAATGCGACAAGCGAGTAATTATTAATTCAGCCATCTTGATTCTTAACCAAACAGAAAGTTCAAGTAGGGGTATTTCCCTTTTTTTTTGATAGCGAGGCCAAATTTCGCGAATTTGGCCTATTTTAAAGCAGTTTGGCCTTCAAAATTTCTGTTTGGCCTTTCTTTCTTCACCGATGAAATCTGGGGACGCAACGGGAATTTTCGGCAAAAAAATGTTGTTACTATGCACATCTATGTATTAAAATACAATTTGTGGCAAAATTTCAGGAAAAACTAATGGATGGTTCTCTCGCAATAGTCCAGACAATTCGCTAAATTATCTCGTCAAAACCTTAAATCTCGAATTTTTGTGCATTTTGGGGGGGGGGGGCTAATTTGGCATAATAGTGTTCATTTAATACTATTATCTTGAAAAAATAAGGAAAATTACCAAAAAAAAACAAACAAGAACAACAAAAGTGTGCTGTATTTTTAAAAGTTTTATTGCGTTGTTTTTATTTGCTTTTTTTATTTCATCGGTGAAGAAAAAGGCCAAACAGAAATTTTGAAAGCCAAACTGCTTTTAAAAAAGGCCAAATTCGCGAAATTTGGCCTCGCTATCAAAAAAAAAAAGGGAAATCCCCCTACTTGAACTTTCTGTTTGGTTAAGAATCAAGATGGCTGAATTAATAATTACTCGCTTGTAGCGTTGATTTTTTTCTTTTTTCGCTATAAAAAAATAACTACTTGATGAAATTACGTGATTTTTTTCTGTAGGAAAACTTTATCCCATGACGAGTACGTACGATATATTTTTTAAAAAAATATTTCCATTTTTTAATGTCAATGGAAAACTGCACAAGTACCCAAACCCGAAATGAAAAGACTACGAGTGAACACGCATTTTTTTTTTTTTAGTTTCATATATATATATATATATATATATATATATATATATATATATATATATTTTTTTTTTTTTTTAATTTTATCTTTCTAGCTTTAAAAAAAAGTTTTAAAATTTTATCAGCCGGCATAATTTATTTTTAAATATTGAAAAATTTCAGGAAAATTAATTTTTGCTAGATTTTCAAAACATTGTTTTCGTGTTGTGTGTACGTACGTGTCTGCGGCTAGCACCAGAATGGCGGCCGTGATGTCGGAGGTTCGATTGTTAGATTGTGTAAGTTTCGTATTTTTTTAATTTGTAAATAACAAGTTATGAAAAAATTAAACCCTTCCAAGATGGACAATAAATAAAGCCATAATATTTTATGGTAAAGTTAAGAGTCTACGAACCATAGTTTTTTAGGAGATGTGATTATTGGATTAACCAATCAGAAATCGTCTGTGGCACACACATCTCTGTTTTTATAGATATATAGAAGATAGATATAGTTTTAATTGTAATTGATTGAAAATTAAAAGACAACTAAAATTTATATTGATTTTTAAAAAAGACCTAAAATGTATAATTTTATTGTTAGTTTATAAAATGCTATTTAAATTCATCAAGTCAACGATTGGTATGCAACACAAAAAGACAGTATTGTTAAAAATGATTTTTTGAATGATATTAATATTTAGAAAATCATTCTTTGTTAAAAATGATTTTTTGAATTATATTAATATTTAGAAAATCATTCTTTGTTAAAACTGATTTTTTGAATTATATTAATATTTAGAAAATCATTCTTTGTTAAAATTGATTTTTTGAATTATATTAATATTTAGAAAATCATTCTTTGTTAAAATTGATTTTTTGAATTATATTAATATTTAGAAAATCATTCTTTGTTAAAATTGATTTTTTGAATTATATTAATATTTAGAAAATCATTCTTTGTTAAAAATGATTTTTTGAATGATATTAATATTTAGAAAATCATTCTTTGTTAAAAATGGATTTTTTGAATGATATTAATATTTAGAAAATCATTCTTTGTT
This sequence comes from Euprymna scolopes, assembly GCF_053919585.1. Lineage (NCBI taxonomy): Eukaryota > Metazoa > Mollusca > Cephalopoda > Sepiida > Sepiolidae > Euprymna > Euprymna scolopes. The sequence goes on along the minus strand of NC_136527.1, from coordinate 63,374,824 downwards.
AAAAATGATTTTTTGAATGATATTAATATTTAGAAAATCATTCTTTGTTAAAAATGGATTTTTGAATGATATTAATATTTAGAAAATCAATCTTTGTTAAAAATGATTTTTTTGAATAATATTAATATTAAGAAAAACATTCTTTGTTAAAAATTAATTTTTGAATGATATTAATATTTAGAAAATCATTCTTTGTTAAAAATGGATTTTTGAATGATATTAATATTTAGAAAATCATTCTTTGTTAAAAATGGATTTTTGAATGATATAAATATTTAGAAAATCGTTCTTTACATGGAGGGACTTTTTTTCTATTCTATACCTTTCATTTATCAAAGAATGTTCGTGTTTTATCTTAATTATAAAGATTTGGTCGGTTATTAGATTGATTTGTTTTAAGGTAATAATAATAATAAATTTTTAATAATAATAATAATAATCATAATAATAATAATAAATTTATAATAATAATAATCACAATAATAATAATAATAATAATCATAATAATAATAATGATAATAATAATAAATTTATAATAATAATCATAATAATAATAAATTTATAATAATAATAATCATAATAATAAATTTATAATAATAATAATAATAAATTTATAATAATAATAATAATAAATTTATAATAATAATAATCACAATAATAATAATAATAATAATAATAATAATAATCATAATAATAATAAATTTATAATAATAATCATAATAATAATAAATTTATAATAATAATAATAATAAATTTATAATAATAATAATCATAATAATAATAAATTTATAATAATAATAATAATAATAATAATAATAAATGTATAGATTAGCAGCCTCAATTAAGTCATCTCCTCTAAACGAGTTTTTACTTTTTAGCTTGATTACATTTAAGCGCCTTGACAATTTTGATTAACGAGTTATAATACGAAAATAAAGCGATTAATTTAAATTATAGAAGTTTTCATTTTGAACTTAGGGTTAGTGGTAAAAAATTTAGTTATCTACCCTACAAGTTAGAGCAAGAAATACTTTAAGTAAAATTTATATATGCATATAAATTTAAAAAATGTGTTTTGTTTTTCAGTGTTTTCACACATAATTGCAAAAAAGTTTAGGAGCAGGGTTTATTTGTAAACATTGTCATGATATGGATTATCTTATCCTGTTTATTGTTTTACCTGTACAAGTTGCGTCCCTTTACAATATGATAAAATAGCTTTTGTAGCTTAATGATATCTCCTTATTTCTTCACCTTACTTATTTGTACCAACAAATATTACACAAAAACGTATAACATGGCGGCAGCGATAACATTCCAAAAAGAATCTTTACAGAATCCAACAACATTTTAATCCTACAGGTCAACAAGAAGTTCGACCACATGTGGCTATAAAGACGCCCGTGAACTGTGAGTGTCTAATATTTTCTCTTCCATCCTTTAGATTATTGTCGATAGCAGCAAGAATAATGTCGAATCATATAAGTGAACGAAACGATACATGCGCTGTGTTATGTCAGGTTTCTATTACTAATAACAGGACAAGGATATGTGACCGTTCAGACCAACATGGCCGACTGACCAAGTCTCGTTGATTCACGTTTACGTCCGAGAGTTTACATTATAAACATTGAACAAAGGGGGACAACTCCCACCGATACAAGGGACATAACATCTCCCTTTTTTATTTTATTTAATAACTAGCGGGGGTACCCGGCGTTGCCCGAGTGTTTGTTTCCGGGATGAGGGGGGGGGAGTTTAAAAAAATGTTATGGTAGGTAAGTAGGAAGGATCAAACCCGGAGTCATGAGTAAAAGTAGGAAAATAAAGTGTGAAAAAAAAAACAAAAAAAAAAACATCTGCAACGTTAACAGTTCGGCCACTAAGAAAAGTCCATTCCAGTTGTTTAGGAAAAAAAAAAAAAAAAAACCGACTACGGTAGGTCGGCGCGAATGTGAAAATATAATGTGAATTGTTCAGCATGCTAACCACTACGCCACAGAGCACTGCAGCTTAGTTTAGTGATTTTAAATAACTTCACATGAAAGAACTACGAAGCCAAACCGGTGTTCTCTTCTCAACTGTTCCTTGTGAACGATCCCCAAACGGTGTTAAGTGGTGGCAGGGGGAGGAGGAATTTATTAGAGAGAAAATATTTTACCACTTCCATTGATCTTAACCGATTTTGGCCGTGACTTCTCAGCAGAAAAAGTATAGAAATCTAAGATTATCGAGGAATTTGAGAAATAATAAACCTATAACACACCTCAGATATTGTTCTGCCGTTTGTGCATATTATATTTGCATGAAATATCTTGATTTTTAATCCTGTTAATGTCAAAATCAGACGGGAAAAAATGAGTTCATTTTATTTATATAGAGATGTTTAATGTTCTTTTACTATATGGTCTCTCTCTCTCTCTGTCTCTCTCTCTCTCTCTCTCTCTCTCACACACACACTTGATATATCTATTAAAAGAAAAGAGTTCATTTATTTACTTTTATGTATATATATTTGTATATACATATATTATAGGTCTAGTTTAATAGGTGATCTTGACTGACGCCCAGATCTGGTTGTTGTATACTCTTGAGAGGTGAGAGTGGGGCATGCTGTTTTGACTGTTTCTTCCCTAGGTAGATGACTGTCTTTATGGGTCTCCGATGTGTGAGACTCGACCATTTCTGTTGGTTTGGGTACAATGTGTCGTCGATTGCGTCGGATTATTGTCCCTTCTTCTTTGGTCCGTAGAATGTAGGAACGTGGTGTATTTGCCATTCCAACAACGATGCCTTCCTGGTTTGGGGGGGTTGGAGCTTCTGACCCATACCGGTGTGCCATTTTCGAGTGGCTGTAGCTCTTTAGCTTTTTTTGATAGGCGGTGAGTGAGTTGCTGTTGAGCCTTCTGGTTCCTTTCCCTCTGTCTAAAATTCTCAAGATCAGGCCAACTGGGGTTTAGTAGATCCGGGTGAGTCGGCACGTTTGTCCTCAGACGTCGGCCCATTAACAGTTCGCTGGGGCTAAACCCACAGTCCATTGGTGTCGCTCTGTGTGCAAGCAATGAAAGATATGGGTCTTTTGCCTTCTTTAACATTCTCTTCATTGTTTTCACACAGGTTTCTGCAGCTCCGTTGCTTTGGGAATAGCAGGGACTGTTTGTAACGTGCTGGAAACCCCAGTCATTTGCGAACTTGGCAAAGTCCTTCGAAGTGTACTGGCTTTCTGGGTCTGCTCTTAGGATGACAGGTACCCCATCTCTGGCAAAAATAGCTTTAAAACTCTGTATCATTGCGCTGGAAGTCATTGATGTAAGCATGGCGATTTCTGCATATCGAGAGAAGTAGTCGACAAGTATGACATAGCTGCTGCCTTTCAATTCAAACAGATCGGAGGCTACAGTGTGCCATGGTCTTGTTGGAAGCTCAGTTGTCATGAGGGGTTCAGGCGGTTGGTGTCTTAGCTCGGCGCATCTTGGACAGTTTTCTACAGTTCTTTTGATTTGTTCAGATAGTCTTGGCCACCATACGGACTGGCGAGCTCTTTCCCTGATGACCAGAGTGGATTTTGGCAATAATAGTCAGTCTCAGTAGCGATGGGATTATGATCCATGTGCCATACATCAGTAATCCATTCTCACACGTGATGCTGCCACGGTAGGCCCAATAGGGTTTAATTGATGCTGGGACATGATCTTTTGATGGCCAGCCATTTCTTACATATTGTAATATGCAGTTGCTGATTTCATCAGTTTTAGTGGCTTCCTCCAGCTCTTTCAGACGTTTTTCTGTGGCAGGTAAAGATTCCATCATAGTGTGGACGAACGCTGTTGCTAACTCTTCGAGGTCCTTGTCTTGTTTGGTGGGTCCGTTGTCAGATACCGCTCATCAGCTGTGTATAGTTCCTTACCAGGGACATAGCGAATTGTGTATGCATACCTCATTAAACATATTCGAAACCTCTGTATCTTTGCTGGAAGTTCACTGAGGTCCTTAGTACCTAGTAGTGGCACCAGTGGTTTGTGATCTGTCTCCACTGTGAAGTGTAGTCCTACAAGATAGTCTGAAAAGCGTTCACAATCCCATGTTATGGCTAGGGCCTCCTTTTCTATCTGTGCATAACGAGTTTCAATTTCTGACATGGCTCATGAAGCGTAGGCGATGGGATGTAATTTTGTGTCATCCTGTCGTTGTAATAATACTGCTCCCAGCCCATTAGATGAAGCGTCGCTAGAAACCACAGTCTCACTTGATGGATTGTACAGGCATAGCACAGGTGCTAAACACAATGATTTATTGATGGAGGAGAATGCATCGTGCTGTGCATTGTCCCAAACAAACGCATATTTCTGACTCAATAAATCCCTTAATGGTTTAGTCATGTCTGCTAGGTTTGGAATGAATTTTCCTAATTAATTCACCATCCCTAAGAACCGGCGGGTTTCTGTCATGTTCGTTGGTGTTTGGAATTTCGAGATACCAGTGAGCCTTTCCAGATCAGGTCGCAGGCCGTCAGCACTGAGTATATGTCCAAGAAATTTTACTGACGACTTGGATATTTCGCATTTTCCCGAATTGAGCGTAATACCAGCAGCCTGAATTTTTTTCAGTGTGCTCTTCTTCTTCTTTTTGTTTCAAAAAGTTGGGTCTGTTTTAGAATACAAATTGGTACGAAAAAGTAGTAAAAAACAAATATAGGTAATTATAGTTTAATCAAGATATAAAAAAATGAAAATATTGAAAAAAGTTATAGTGTATGCATCCGTTATGGAATGAAGTTCTCTGAAAAAAAAAAAAATCACATTTAGTTTGTGTTAAAAAAATCATATAACTGAGAGTAGCTAACCTGAAGTGAGGTTGCGAAAAAAATACAATCTTCTTCGCGACCTTCTTCTCAGGTCTTGTAACCACAGCAACATACAAAAAAAAAAAAAAGAATGAAGTTACTCTTCACAAAGGATGAAGGTTTTTATAACAATTACCTTACTCTATTAGTATAAATAACCACAAGGCTATTGTTCTTCTTGACTGTTGGAAGAGCATCCTCACCTCCGGCAGCTACACCCAGGTAAGTTGGTATTATTTACTACACTCTCCCAACAAAAAAAAAAAAATGTATTTTATATATATTTCTTACTAGAAAATAAAATTTGAAGAAAAAAAAACTGTTTAAATTTGTGTGACCCTGCAGGGGGACTAACAGGTCAAGGGCCACCTGGAGGTAACAGTGGTTCAGGGTACCTTCATTCTGTCCCTTAGCCAAGGCTCCGCTGTTGGTTGTAGTTTATTGTCATACCCAAGACTACTCCTATTGTCTACCTCTTCATCTCTTTCGAGGTGCACAATCACTGCAGTGCCATTTTTGTCTCGCGGGTGGAGCCAAGTCAATTCCAACACACTCAAAATGATATCACTCATCACAGGAATTGCAGCATATCATATCTTGGTTCCCTGGAGATCTATTGTAGGCAGGACACAACCAAATGGTGCCATCTCCTTCCGAAGATGAACCAGAGGATTGCTGGTTTTGACTGCACCCGCATGATTCGGTTCACTTTCCTCAAGATCATCATCAGATTGTGAAATTTCTATCTGATATAAATTTTTCAGCAAATGGACGTTCACCAGACCATTGCCCTGTCTGACACGAGCCATCCCAACTACTCCATCTTGTCCTGGGAAAACCTCAAATATAGTACCCAACATCCAAAAGGGTCGTGGATTTAAAGGGCTCTTAACCAAGACTACATCATTTCTTTTACTTACTGGCATCCTTCCTCTAAGATCAAGGAGGTACTCCTTGTACCACAGTTCTTTAAATCTTGACAACCATGCATCTCATAATCCAATCATCTCGATCAACCTTCTCCAGCTGGGAGGAACCACAGTGGAGAAATCATCTCTTCCCAAGGTAGGATCAGCTTCCAGGACGAAGCAAACATGAGCCGATTCCACTTGGGGAGTATTCTCCATTACTGAACTGAACAAAGTACAATCTCTTGGAAGAGAGGTAGGATCTGTAGGAAAAAAAGAGTCTACCTCACCAAAGGGAATCAAACCAGCTGAGATAGAGAAAGCCCGACCCCACAGATGGCACCAACTGTAAGGGACCCAAATGTTGCACCAGATCCAGACCCATAATTCCACTTATAGACACCAAATCAGTGCCCGACTCAAATTGCCCAGCCAGAGAACATCCAGTTTCTTTGCACTCCTCCAACAGCAAGTGCCAATTTTTTAAATATAAAGATAGATCCAATGTGTTGGCAACCAGCACCAGAAAGTTCCCGTATGACCAAACCCTAAATCTACGTCCAATTCCACCTTTCTGTATATTTGCTCACATTCTCCAAAATGACAATCCAAACTGTCAGAACTCAAGGAACCCAAGGAGTGCCAGACATCACCAGACAAATATGTTTGGCCACTGCCAGTATCCAATAGGCAGTTTACAGAGATAGTTCTTCCTCCTTGACCAAAGGTAACACAAATAAGAGGAGGTAGTTTACTCGAGTAACCAGAGGGAGGCTGACAATCTGAATCTATGCGGAAAGAAACATCTCGGCTCCTCTAGATTTTGAAACGGTTACCCGAGAATTGTTTTGATGGGTATCAGAAGAAACCCGCCACCTTAATTAGCAAGTGTTTGGTGTCTCGCAACAAAACTGACAGAGAAGGAATTCTAGTGTCGCATAATTGAATATGCTCTCCCTTCAATGCTCTCGGAAATTTCAAAAAAAGTATTAACCGGACCCCCCCCCCCCCCCCCGCAGAACCATCCTCAGAGAAATCACAATCGAGAGAGCTGGCCAGTTCTAGGATGGAAGCAATTCTTCTGATGAAATTCCCAAGATCCTCATAAGAACCTCCCCTTTTGGAGAAGAAATCGATAATATCTTGAAATGATATCACTCACATCTAAATATTCCCTTTTTAATACTGCCAGTGCTTGCTGATAATTTGTATTGACGCAACTTAAGTGATTAATCAGCATTGGAGTTCTCCCAGACAGAACATTTTAAAAAGTTTAATTTTTCTGCATCATTTGCCATGCCTGCTGCACAATTTTCAAATCGTGATAAGAAATTGTAAAAACTCATTCTATCGTTTTCCATTTCACAACCACTGAATGTTGGTCCAGTGATTTGAACTTGAGGAAGTCTAACAGTGAATGATGAATGAGCTCTATCCATAGAAGGTCCAGGCGTATAAGGAAGGGAAGGTCGCTCCAAATACCCACTAGCCTCTGGAGGATGTGACAGGAGAGAGAGATCTTCTAATTCCTTCCATAAATTCAGTTGATAACTTAGCCAATCGGACTCCATAAGCTCTCTTTCCTCTTCAGAGACACAGGAAAGTTGCAACTTGCTGATGGAGATTTCAACTTCGTTGATATATTCCAAAATTTCCCTGTGGAATACAGAAAATATAGCAGGAGTAATCTCTGTGCCATGGGACAAACGAAGCTTACCCTTGATTTTCATCTTCAGAATGGAAATCCGGTTAAGGTGTCGCTCCCTGGAATCTGCCACAGTTGAAGTATCAGAAGTCTCCATGTCCTTGTACGGGTAATTGAACAATTTCCAGAATTGTCACTAATTGCTGTTACTAACGACGTTCAAAGTTCCGTTAGAAATTGTGTTGAACTGATGTGTGTTTTCTTCGCAAATTATTGAAAAAAAAGTCATATAACTGAGAGTAGCTAACCTGACGTGAGGTTGCGAAAAAAATACAATCTTCTTCGCGGCCTTCTTCTCAGGTCTTGTAACCGCAGTAACATAAAAAAAAAGGAATAAGTGACTCTTCACAAAGGAGGAAGGTTTTTATAACAATTACCTTACTCTATTAGTATAAATAACCACAATGCTATTGTTCTTCTTGATTGTTGGAAGAGCATCCTCACCTCCGGCAGCTACACCCAGGTAAGTTAGGTATTATTTACTACATTTGATCAAGTAGTTTTTTTTTTAGGAAAATCACATTTAAATGAGACCGATCGTATCGTCGCCATTTACTTATTTATGGACACAAGGATGGAAGGGTGGGGATGGAAGGGTGAGGTGCCTTTAAACGAAACATTAACAAAGGACAAAAGGGATTTTTAAAAAAAAGACATAAAAACTGTAAAATAATTGAAAAAAAAAAAACTTAGATGAATATTTTTTTTTCTGCCCATGTTTCAAAATAATCTTGTCAAATTTTTTTTCTGCCCATGTTTCAAAATAATCTCGTCAAATTTTGACAAACTTTAAGCGATGATTGGAGCTCCCTCCTAGTCAGCGAAATAAAAAAAAGATGGCTGTTACCCGATCGATCTCATAAATATTTGATTTTCCTCCTTTTAAAGGAAATAATTACTTACCTCCGGGGAGCTCCGGCAACAGGAAGTTACTTGCTTCCTTGTGTTTCTTTTATGAGGGTTTTGGCGTGTAATATCATGTGCACCTGATTTTTCCTTTTGTGCGCTAAAACTTTTTTCTTTTTGAAGGTGATTTGTGACAGAAACAAGTCGCTGTTTTTTTGTTTTTTGTGAATACTGATCAACTAACAAGAACTTATCAACTAAAGGACCTTGTGGTCGCAACAGACGAATCTGTTGCAATGTCATCAACAATTTTTCAGGGAATTCGCCATATTTTGCAACAGAATTTAATCACTCTCCGTTTTACAGAATGGAGTCTTCTCGGCTGGATACTCTGATAAGGCTAAAAAGAACGACACGCTTGTTGATAGATCGATCTCTGAAACGACTTAAGGCTCCAAGCCACTTCGGTAAGGATTTCCTGAACCACCACCAAGGGAACATCGAATCAAGAATTGAGGAGCTAGAGAAGTTGGATAAGGACATAATTAACTTGTCTCCCTCTGAGGAAGCAGGGGAACTGGCTGATGACAACTTTTCTTACAGGTCTACGGTTTTCCTATCGTTGCGAGAATTGAGGAATTCTCTTGCCCAAGAGGAAGGCCCTTCTCATTTGGCTCCTGTTGAACCTGCTACAACTTCACCCACCCCTCGTCTCGGGTATGAGTTGGCGAAACCTAAAATTACCTGCTCCACCTTTGACGGCCTTGACTGAGAAAATGAATTTGCGTTAAGGGATTTTTTAGCTAAATTTGAGTTTTGCACTGCAGGACTTCATGATGATCGTTAAAGACTGGTATGTCTGAAGACATGTTTCTGGTCACCCGTTCCATCTTATACACGACCTTTTTGATAATGAACTGAATTTCAGAATCGCTGTTGATATCCTCAAGGCAGAATTACTGGGACAAGGACGCTATCAGAGAAATATTTGAAAAAATCATTCAAGGTCATCCCAAGGTGACCAAAAATTACGATGCTCTGAGGGAGTATCTGGCACAAGTACAATACGAACTTAGGGAATTGGACTCTGATTATGGCTATGACTTCCTCCAGGAGGGCTCTGGTAGTGGTGCTATCGTAGCACACATACTGTTCAAGAAAATTCCTTCAGGGATCCCTGGTGCTACCAGATCAGGCTGTCTACTGACTTCCTGAGATGAAACGCACCTACATAGATGTCTTTGTTTTTTTATTCCCTTTTGCAAAACTTAGTCATGTTCTGCGAAAACAAAAACAAAAACAACATTCTCCTCCCCTTCCCCTCCCTCGTTTTCTTTTTCCTTCACCTCCTCACCCTTTTTTTTTTTTTTTTTTTTTTTTTTTGCCTAGTTGGTAGGGCGATAGAACATACCAACTGCCCCCCTGCAGAGGGTAAAAATCCTTCAATGGGACCACCAGTTGACCGTTGGTGGCAACCCGTAATGCATTAAGAACGGGATCCTGGTGGTTGAGTGGAACATGCCTAGGAAATAATAACATGATACTACAACACACCACTTTGGCCCTTACTAGGCTAGACGGGAGGTTGGATAGGCCCGATCCAATCAATCGGTTGGTCATGACAAGCACTAATTCAGACAATCCAAACAAAAACACACTAACACTCAACATAAACAATAAACTGAGTTAATAAGCGATGGCTGAAGGGTCAATCAAGCTGGGAAAAAGGTAACCATCAGGAATAATAAAAATACAGGGAAATCCCATACTTGGGTGGGCATAACCATATATTGTGAATGCTTGGAAACCTCCCCATGTTTGAGTATACCAGCTATGTAGCCCTGGAGAACCGAGGCGAATGGGATTTACCCCCTCATAGTTCTTCCCCATAAGGGGCTCCGAGGAGGGTGGGGAGCATGGCTGATGAATTTTTCAAAAATTATTATGAATGCCAAAAAATCCAAGAGACCACACACAGAAATAGACTCTGACAGCGACAATGAAGATACAAACTTTCCAAGATTCATCGTGCTAGAAGCAACGTCTAATATACCGTTAACTAAAATGTCACCCTTCATTATCCAAAAGGTAATATCAAGCAAAATAACACCTAAAAATGTCAAAAAATTAAGGAATGGTACCATATTGGTAGAAGTACAAAATAAAAAACAGGCCAAAACTCTACTTCAACTACAAAAATTGCATGAAACAAACATCAAAGCTTATCCACACCAAACACTAAACTACTCCAAAGGAGTCATAAAAAACCAGGAAATCTCCGTCTGCACAACAGAAGAAATCAAAACAGAACTAAAAAACCAAGGGGTCACAGATGTAAAAAGAATCACATTTAAAAAAAAAGGAGAGGTAATATATACAAACACTTATATATTAACATTCAATTATCCTCAAATACCAGAGACCATCAATATAGGTTATGAAAGAACGAAAATAGAACAATACATTCCAAAACCTTTACAATGCTACAACTGCCAAAAGTTTGGACATAATAAAGACCAATGTCTAAGATTCTTCACATGTGGAAACTGCAGTGAAAAAAACCCAGACCACGATGAAGAAGACTGTCCAAATAAAACCAAATGCACAAACTGTCAAGAAGAGCACCACTCTCACTCAAAACAGTGCAAAATATATAAGCAAGAGAAGGAAATAATAACAATCAAATATCAAAAAAATATAACCTTCCAAGAAGCCCGCAAAGAAGTCACAAATCGCACCAAAAACTCATATGCCACAATAACCCAACAAGCAAACAAAATGTACAACTACAATGAACTAAACCTTGCTCCAGAAATTGCAAACCTAGCAAAAGAACTAAAGAACATACTTGAAGAATTAAAATCTTTTTTATCAGAACTGAAAATAAATTCTAACAGCCAAATAAAAGTCAGAAACGAACAACCCAGTATAAAAGAAAACGAAACAAAGGAAATCAGAAAAACTTCCATCAATATTGAGGAATCAATCCCTAAAGAAATGAAACCTCCTCAATTATCAAAACGTGAAAGATCCAAGTCACTAACAAGGACAAAAACAGATGTTAAAAATAAACACACAACAACAGAAAAAATGGAAATAGAACAGAACAACAAAAAAACTACCCCCCAAAAACAAAATGACAAACAAAAAACAGAATTAGTATTAATTGAAAATGAAAATAAATTTGAACTAGTTGAAACTGGTAGCCAAAAAAGACAGTCAAGACAAAGTAAATCTAAAAGTCCCAGACCAAAACCCAAAAAAAGCCTCTCACCAGAAACAAGAAACAGACCATCCACTTCCAAAAGAAACACCCAAACTAACATCGAAACTATGGACGTAGACATAAACACCAACAGTCCAAAACCAAAAGAAAATATAAACCATGACTAACAAAATCCTACAGTGGAACATAAGAGGATTAAAAATTAATATCGAAGAAATGCAAATACTTATCAAATCCTTATGTCCTGCAATAATTTGCCTACAGGAAACACACTTAAAAGAAAATGACAAAATTAACATAAAACACTACTCAATATACAACCACATAAACAAATTATCATGCAAAGCCACCGGTGGATCATCAATACTGATAAACGAAAACATTCCACACAGCAAAGTGAACTTAAAAACAAATATGCAAGCTGTTGCAATAACTGCAACACTACACAAAACAGTAACCCTATGCTCACTCTATATACCACCAAATGAAACAATAAACGAAACAGAATTAAACAATATAATCAAACAACTACCTAAACCTTTTCTACTGTTGGGAGACTTCAATAGTCACAATATATGGTGGGGCAGTAAAAAAAACAACAAAAGAGGCCAAACCATAGAAAAAATAATTAACCAAAATGATCTATGCCTACTCAACAACAAAGAGAATACATATATGCACCCACCAACGGGAACCCTATCAGCAATCGATATAACACTATGTGACCCAACTATATACATGGATTATAGCTGGAGAACACATAAGGATACATGCGGAAGTGACCACTTCCCAATCATAATAGAAAACGAGAATCCCAAGCCAGAAGACAAAACACCCCGCTGGAATTTACAAAAGGCAAATTGGGAAAATTTCCAAAATACATGTCAATACAGATTAATACCTGAAGCGAATCCTGACTTAGAACACATCACATATTTCAGCAACACCCTACTCACAATAGCCGAGGAGAACATACCAAAAAGTTCCACTACTACAAAATATAACAAACCCTGGTACAATAAAGAATGCAAAGAAGCTATAAGAGCCAGACGTGCAAACCTAAGGAAATTCAAAAACAGTCCAACGAAAGAAAATTTGGACACCTATAAAAACAGCAAAGCCAAAGCACGGAAAACTATCAAAGAATCAAAACGGAACTCGTGGAAAGACTATGTAACAAAAATTAATCAAAACACAAAACCCAAAAAAGTATGGGAGATGGTCAGAAAAATAGCAGGAAAAAATACAAAGAACCCTATTAAACACCTTATATGCGACAACACAAAGATTACCGACAAACAAAATATCGCAAATAAATTAGCAGAACAATTCTCAATGAACTCATCATCAAAAAACCAAAATAAAAAATTCCAAGCTATAAAGAAAAATGAAGAAAAAATAAAAATAAACTTCAAATCAAAAAATGAAGAAAACTACAATCAATTATTCAACAGTGCAGAACTAGAGGAGGCAATAAACAAATCTCCCGATACAGCAGTCGGCCCCGACGAGATCCATTATCAATTCCTCAAAAAACTACCAAAACCATCACTGGACTACTTATTACAAATTTACAATGAGATATGGATAACTAACAACATTCCAAAAAACTGGAAGCAGGCAACAGTAATCCCAATACCCAAACCAAAAAAAGACCATACAAACCCAACAAACTACCGACCCATTGCACTAACTAGTTGTTTGTGCAAAACTTTTGAAAGAATGATTAACGAAAGGTTAAATTGGTACTTGGAAAGCAAAAATCTAATTACAGAAAGCCAGTCGGGTTTCAGGAAAAATAGAAGCCCCACCGATCACTTAATAAAACTGGAAACACGCATAAGAGAAGCATTTGCAAAAAAAGAACATCTAATAGCAATTATTTTTGACATGCAAAAGGCGTATGACACCGCTTGGAAATACGGAATCCAAAAAGACCTGTATGAACTAGGACTTAGGGGTAGAATGCCAGAAATTATCAGAAATTTCTTAACAAATAGAAACTTCCAAGTACGGATGGACAACACTTATTCAGTCCAAAAAGATCAAGAAATGGGGGTCCCCCAAGGCAGTATCCTGTCTGTCACCCTCTTCAACATTAAAATAAACAATATCATAAAAAACATAGACCCAGGAATTGAAAACGCCCTATACGTGGACGACCTACTTATATACTACCAATCTAAATATATACAAACAGCCGAACGCAAACTACAACTCTGTCTGAATAAAATAAACAAATGGGCCATAGAAAATGGATTTACATTCTCAGAGGAAAAAACTAAATGCATCCACTTTTGCAAATTACGAAAATTCCACCACGACCCCAACCTGAAACTGGATAACAAGAACATCCCACTCACCGACCAACATAAATATTTAGGTATTATATTCGATAAAAAATTGAACTTTATACCGCATATAAAATATTTAAAAGCAAAATGCCAAAAGACAATGCAATTGATCAAAGTCCTAGCACACACCGATTGGGGTGCAGACAAAGTCACATTATTGAAATTATACCAAACTCTAATCAGATCTAAAATGGACTATGGATGCTTCATCTATGGAGCAGCAAGGAAGTCCTACATAAAAGAACTAAATACAATCCATCATCAAGGATTAAGATTAGCCTTGGGAGCATTTAGAACCTCTCCAGTAGAAAGCCTCTATATAGAGGCCCATGAGCCTCCACTGATTCTGAGACGACAGAAGTTAGCGCTACAATATTACCTAAAGCTGGTATCGTGTCCAACAAATCCTGCATACCAATGTACCCTCCACCCACAATACACACATCTCTTCAACAAGAAAGAAAATATCATCAAGCCCTACAGCCTCCGGATAAAAAACCTTCTCACAGAAGCCCAAATAGACATTACAAAAATACATAAATATAACAAATCAAAAACTCCACCCTGGATGATCAAACAACCACACATAATATTAAAATTAAATAAATATCCCAAAACGAAAACCCACCCATCAACCTTCCATGAAGAACTACTTATCATCCAGAATACATACAAAGAATATACACAAATTTACACTGACGGATCAAAAGATGGAGATAAAGTAGGATGCGCAGCCATCCACAAAAAAATAAAACTAAAGAAAAGGCTCCCAAACGAATCTTCTATTTTCAGCGCAGAAGCAACAGCCATAGATTCGGCACTGAATATAATAACCAATGATGACCATCAAAAATATATCATATTTACTGACTCACTTTCAATACTCATATCTCTAAAAGAAAAAAAAATGACAAACCCACTTATTACAAAATTGCTAAACAAAATAGATGCCATAACCATGAAAAAAAACATTATCTTTTGCTGGATACCAAGCCATATCGGCATATACATGAATGAACAAGCAGATAAGGCAGCAAAGGAAACTCTGCAACAAAACCACATAAGTGGAAAAATCCCCTATACAGACCTAAAGACTAAAATAAACACATTTTTGAAGAGAAAATGGCAAGAAAACTGGAGCTCATGCACCAAAAACAAACTATTCCAAATAACACCAAATATTGGAACGAGAAACACCAAAAAGTTAACAAGAAAGGAAGAGGTAGTAATGACCAGACTGCGAATAGGTCACACTCACATCACCCACTCACATCTACTAAAAGGGGAGGAGACACCAAACTGTATAACGTGTCAAGAACCCTACACAATACACCATATACTGACAAACTGCATTGACCTTGAACAAATCCGAACAAAGTATTACCAAGAAAAAAATCTGAAAACAATATTAAACAAGATTGATCCCCAAAAAATTATCAATTTTCTGAAAGAAACTAAAATATACTCAAAAATATAAGGAAAGACCCCCCCCCAAAAAAAAAGAAAAACCTTAAGAAGAACAAACCAATATTTAACACAACATAACGAACCTTTCGGCATTAAATGACCCCAAAGTGGTTGATATGCCGTAAAACAGAACAAACAAACAAACAAACCTTCAGGGATCAGTGCTGAACTAATTGGAATGTCACATTCCCATTATCCTTGCCTGGGATACATACTGCACCATACTGCAAGTGTGATCAAGGCCCTCCTTCGAGTTGGATGTGCTCCTTTTAGTAAAATTAATACTACCACCCGGTTCCGTCCAAGGTCGAGTTCCTCTTGGAATAGGAATACACAGGGAGGAACCACGGCGGGGTTTTATGCTGATCTCGATATGAAAAATCCCCAATTCTGTAATTTTTGTGCCCACAATGGACATTCCAGCATCGACTGTAGAACGTTCTCGGCTTATAGCGAACGTCTCAAGTGTTGTAGAGGCTGGGATTATGTGAGCGATGTTCCGAAGCCAGTCACCTTAGCAGTGCATGCCTTGTCGATAAGGATTTGAATGCTTGATGCAGAGTGTGTCACTTTCGAGGTCATCTGTTCGTATTGTGTCCAGAATTGAAACTAAAAGAGGCAGGAGTTGATACCAACGTAAGCTCTAATGCTGGAATAGTCCATAACATTCTACCCATAATCAAGACTACCATCAGAAGAGGTGAATATTCAGTGTCGATAACATGTCTCTTGGATTCTGGCAGCCAGAGATCATACTTCTTGAGTGAAATCCTGAATCGTTTGCATTGTGACCCGGATACATTGGAGGATGTAGACCTAAACATAGTTTCGTTTGTCAGTAGGAAGCATCATAGATGTAAACAATTGATTGCTGTAGTCGACTTATTTACCGGAACAGCCCCTCAGGTGCTTGTTCTAATTGAGAACCAACTAGACCTTACACATAATTTTTTACATAATGAAATCAATTGAATTTTACAAGTTAAATTTTTTTCAATTTTTTCACTTTAAAAATCTATCAAAATTTTTCTATTGGTTCAATTTTTACGATATCTCCAGGTTCAATGTGAAATTTTATGCTCTTTCCAATAAACTGAATATAATATTCTAGACAAGGTTTTTTTTTTAATTCACCCTCCCCCCCCATTTTGAAATGTCTATTAAAATGAAAATAATTAATTTTCTTACCTCAAATTTATATACCACAAATTGAAGATAAAAGATTAATAAATAAAATAAGCTAATTTAAAACAAAAAAAGAACACTTATTTGCAAATTTACCTGTAAAGTCCAAAGTTTAAAACCTTTTTTTTAAAAAAAACACATTGATTTTTTTTTTTTTTTTTTAGTGAGACCTGATAATCTTGTTATATTGTCCAGAAAATTCCGTACAATTTTTTCTATTTTATTCAATGTTTTTTGATGATGAAAAGAGAAGGGGGAGGTGAATGTATTCATTGAACCTGGATATTGTTCATACATTAGCTCGTGTTTAGCCAGTCGTGTCCTTTGTTTAAGTGAAAAGAAACGAAAAAGAAACAGCGGGGGCGAAGAGAAAAAGAAAAAAAATGAAGGCGGTGTGCAAGCCTTTTCTAGTTGCACACAAACACGCGTTCACATTTCAAACCACTTTTCTTGTCATACACATACGCGCACACAAACATACACGCGCACGTACACACACATACATATGTAACGTTCATGTACATACACTCACATTCATGTGCATACACACACACTCTAATGTACACACATGTATGCACACATGAAGGAAATCCACACATGCGCGAAGGACACCGGAAGCAACTACAAAAGCAAGAGACCTAAGCTTTTTCCTACTTTTCGATTTGGCTCCCAACCTGAGCGGCCGATGGACCTACCCCTCCCTTCGGGGCATGCTTCACATCCCCTGCTACTATGTGTGGGGCAAGAGTCAACAGACAGTACGTACACCTTACACGCTTTCTCTCTCCATGGTCTGGATTGACTTTCTCTCTACAACAATAGACTTTTCCTCTCACCAATTAACAGCGAGAGACACACGCCAAACTAAACACGTGCTGTACCCTTTTCTTTTATTTGTTTCTTCATTAAATAAATTCTAGTTTGTTTATTTCAATTTAACACGTTGTTCGTATCTTTCTCAATTCAGTTCATTGTTCCTATTTTGTATGACTGGGGGATATATATCATATATCCACCAGTCCACTATAGCGGTGATTTGAAACCGGGACAAATTTAATAAGCATTAAAATAACGTAAACCAGTGGCGGCTCGTGCCTGGGGCTGTGGAACTACAGCACCCCCAAGTCATTTCTACTCAATATTATCAGTACACACTAAAAAGAATGTACATATATATAATCCTGAAGCTTAATGTCAATAATTGTCCCCATACTCATACAAGCATAAAAGTAAAACTTTGCTTGGAGCTGCGAAATTCACAGTTACACATTCTTAGTGAAGTTCGCTTGGGCGCAAGTCCGATCTAGAACGGTTAATATGAGTCAATTTGGAACTGTAGTTTTCGCAGTTCCAAACGCGGTGTTTGCGCGTTTTCGCTTATTTATTTATTTTTTTTTTTAAGAGGCTTTGTTTACAATTGTGTTCTTTTTATTATTATTAAAGAGTGTAACGTGTTCTTATAAATAAAATCTCCACCTTAAAAAAAAATCCCACACTTTTAAATGCGATTTAAGTAGACAAAAATATACAATATGCCAAACTTTTTTTTTTTAAATTAAAAGTGTTCGGGCTTTTAGCCTTTAAGCTACTAACGCGACTAATGTTATTTTTTTTTTTTACCTGTATGGCTTATTTTGTTTGTGTTTTTAAGTAGTTTGAAATCTATTTATTTTGTAGTAGTTAAACTTTACAGAATAAAAAATATTTACATTGTTTTCTATAGAAAAGCGAAGAAAATTTTACATTTTAGTTAGAAATGTTTTTAACTTATATATACGTATATAAATATATATATGTATATATAAATATATATAAATATATACATATATATACGCATATACACACACATATATATACACACACATATACATACACATACACATATATATATACACACACACATATACATACACATATATATACACATACACATATATATACACATGATATATATACATATATACACAAATATATATGCACACATATATGCACACGCACACACACATATACATACACACACACACGCATATATAAAGCTTTAGCATTTATTTACCTCCCACGAGGACAAAGCAAGAAGTTTTACACTTTGAACAAAGTTTTTTTAATTAAAATGTGCAATAACAAGACGAGTATGTAAAACCGTTTTTATAATAAGAAAATAGTAAATAGCAAAGTTTGTTTTTATTTTTATATAAAAAGTTATGAAAAGATTTGTAAATAAAATTATGCATCTTTAATTTTTTTTTTGTTTGCTCATAGTACAAACATGTAAACTTTTTTATTCTATATTTTATTTACAAAGTTTTGTTATAAACACACATTTTTAAATTTTAAATAAAACTGTTATCCAATAAAACCATTTTTAAATGGTAAACTCCTAACTTTACCATCGTTTGCAGGCAAGTAAATTTCAAAGATTTTGTTTTTATGAAAAAAAAATTATTAAAAAATTATAAACAAGATGTATTTAAAAAATATTTTTCATTTGTTTGCCTGCGCAGAAAGCCCGTAAAATTTTATTTAATGTGTAAAGTTTAAAAAAAAATATATTTGTATATTTTTTTATTACTCTGAAAAATGTACACAATTAAAAATAGTGTTTTTTAATTAAAATGTTTTTGCGTATTACCTCTTTTTCGACGGCTTATAATGGCAAAGTTAAAAATATTTGTATTAAAAAAAGCAATTTTAATGACAAGCTTATTTTGTTATACGCCTATTTTTAATTAACAACAAGCTTTTTATAAATAAAACCGTTGTTAAATAGTAAAACTTTTTTTGTTAATAAATCTGTGACCTAAAAGTTATTAAAGTATGATTCAACTCAGTTAGAACTTCGGTTCCGTTGAATCGCAAAAAGAGGATCACGTAAACATTGTATTCCTTCTACCCTAATTGATATTCTACTAATAGACTACCTAGTACTTACCTTTCCCAATACAATTGATATAAAAAGAATTTAACCATGGTCTCCTTGCACCCCCAAGAAATAACTTCTGCGACGGTAAATGAACTTCAACAGATTGAGTTTTCACAGCTGTCTCTCCATGATAAAGTTGAAATTAAGAAAAGAAGCCGTTCAACGCCTGATATTCAAATATCTCAGCCAGGCATTAGCAACAACAAAGTGTATATTCGTAGCTTTAATCGTACCAACAAAAAAGTTGGCTTTGCGGCTGTGAACTAAAAAAGGCATTGCTCTGCTTTCCTTGTTTGTTGTTAGGGGGTGATGTAACATGGACAAAAGATAGTTTTAGAACTATTAGCAAAATGAAAGATAGAACTGAAAAGCAT
The DNA here is from genome assembly GCF_053919585.1 of Euprymna scolopes. Taxonomy (NCBI): domain Eukaryota; kingdom Metazoa; phylum Mollusca; class Cephalopoda; order Sepiida; family Sepiolidae; genus Euprymna; species Euprymna scolopes. The sequence goes on along the minus strand of NC_136527.1, from coordinate 63,354,996 downwards.
GAGAAGCACGTTGACAATGTAGTTTCCCTATCAATTTTGGGGACCGTAAATATTAAAGAAAAACTTAGTGAGGCCTGCAGACTTTCAATCAATCACCATAACATAAATGTTAAGAAGAACCGTGAAATTTTATCTAAAATAATAGATTGTATTTTCTTTTGTGGGAACTTTGAAACTCCCTTACGAGGACATGATGAAAAAGATGATTCAGTAAATCCAATTGTATGTACAAAAGAGTGCACCTCTTTAGCTTCGGCCAAATGGCGGGTAGTTTATGCCTCGAAAGGTGTAGGTAGTTTTCTTCTGTGGAAGATGCTGGTTGAATTCGGCCGCTCGTAGAAGTGGTTGAGGGTTCTTCGAAATCCTTCCAGACTGGTCAAATAAGAACAACGCACATTGCGATCGATGTTCCATAATAAAAGATGCCCTCCTGCGGGCAATGATGATGAATGTAATTAGTCCATAAAACATTTTTGCCTCAGGCTTGTATCCGCATTTAAGTGAGCGGAGATAACAAATAGAATAGAACCCTGCCTTAGTTCATTTGGCACAGAGCGAGACACCATGCGTCTGCTTTGCTCGACACGGAATGGAAATCTGTTTGAAGAAACACAATATTCCCGTCAATTCCTGAATCCTCCGCAGAAACTGAAACAATGCAATTTCATTAAGTCAAAAATAATCGCGTGATTGGAACAATCTAGCAGTTATCGCCCTTGCATTCTGAAATTTCTAACACACTGCCAAAGGAAGGAAGAGAAAGAAATGGATTACTCATTTCTTTCTTTTTTTTTTTATCGGGAAATTAATGATTGTCGTCTATTTGGACAAGTTATTACAATGAAATTCTGTCCCAAAGGACTTAATTATTAACACAATAATAGCAATTAAATTCAATGTGTGTCTGTTGTCAATCTGAACTTATAACGATCTCTCTATAGCAAACAGAGAATTTATTAGTAATAAAAGGTATGACTCTTCTGATGAGTCTATAAAAGGAATATACAATTATTAACTTGGTGTTTGGTCCGCACAATCCAGACACACCCAATCTTCTACGGTAACTTGTTGGTCGACCCCGACACAACCAAAATGGTACCACTCATTGCATGAGTCGCAACACACCATAGGTGTTGTTCCGTCGTTGGCGACTGAACATGTAGGGCAAAAGAAGGGGCCTCCTTCTTCCGCAAATTCTGCTAATGCAGGTTCAGGGTTATGTTTTATCTCTAAAGGATAAATATTTTTTAAGGAATGAATTTGGACACACCCGTCTTTCAGCATTGAGGCTGAATGAACCCTGTTGTCCTTTCCGACCAATAATTTTACTACCTTACCCAACCCCCAGAAGGGCCGGGACTTATTAGGAGCTTTGATAAGAACAATTTCACCCTCTGATATTTTAGAGGTTTCATTTTCTGTAATGTGGGCGTCTACTTCTCTAATTGAGAGCAAGTAGTCATTATGCCAACTACGTTTAAATTTACGGATCAAGTAAAGAATAGATACCCCGTATCAGACGACGCCGCCTGGCGGTGCCAGGCGAGGCGAACAATTCAACTAACACTGGTGATTCGACCTTGACATTGGCACAAGCACATGGCGTCGGTTGTTTTTAAACACGTCAAATAGCAAACATGCTCGAATATTCACCAGCATTTTTTTAAAAATATATTTACATAACCTTTGAAGATTTAAAAGAAAAAGTATATATTTACAAAACATTTTTTAAAAATAAGTAACAAAACGAACGTATTTAAATAAAAGATATTTAAATAAACGGGTGGTTCTTTCTATTTTAGATTTTTGCGACCAAGATTGATTTTTATGTACCGTGCTTTGGGGGGGGGGGGTTCTGTGTGCGTTTTTAAGACAATTCAATATTTATTCTTTAAAACATTAACTTCAGCGACAATTAATATATTTTCAATATAATATTTTTAAATATTACATTTTTACGAATATTCGCGAGCAAGATTTTTTTTTAAAATAAAAGATATTTCAATAAATGGGTGTCTTTCTGAGTGCGTGTTTAATATATTTACAGAACTTTTTAATAACTATTTTATTCTTTTTATCAAACAAAAATAGAACTTTTATAATGACATATATATTATGGACTGTTTCGAAATTTTAAAATTAAAGTTAGTTTTATTTAAAAAAAAAAAAAAAAAAAAGACGAGGTGTTTTTTTTTTCAATTAAATTATAACCTTCATTTGAACTTTCAACAAACTTTTACAGACATAAAAATAGACTTTATAGATATTTTATAATAATTTTTAAAAAATATATTTAACGAAAAGTTTGTTTTTTTATCATTTCATTGTTGAATAAAATGGTGACAAAAAATATCTCGAAAAGAAAAAACACCTCGTCTTTTTTTTTGTTTTAAATAAAACTTTAATTTTAAAATTTCGATGTTTGAAAAACAGTCCATAATATATATTTCATTATAAAAGTTCTATTTTTGTTTGATAAAAAGAATAAAACAGCTAATAAATAATAAATTAAAAAAAAAACAACAACAGTCCATTAAGTTCAAATAAAGACTGTTTGAATAAAACTTATAAAAAAAGGTTCATTCTATACGGTTTGGGCCATTTCTTTTTTGTGCGTTTTTAATACAATTCAATATTTATTTACAGTGCGATGTATGTCGGTGGTCAGTGAAGGAGAAATCCTTTTAGGCCGAGGCAATTTTTTGTGCATAATAAAATCACAAGTATAAACAATCGAGATAAAAAAAAAATATTATTTTATTCACATATCTTTTTATAACTTTTATTTGGATCAAGTAAAGAATATGGGATTATCGATAAAATATTTCACACATATTTCTCGAAATGCAGCATATATGTCATTGGCCGTCGGTTTCGAAATATTGCGTTGCATCATGGCATTTTTTTTTTGGCTTATTCTTTGACTCCATAGATATATTGCTAATATTCATGTCTGTAAGGATAACTTAGAATTTAAAAAAAATGACTTGCATCGTATAGATGTTCTGTTTTTATATTTTTGACATATTTTATTTTGGCATTTCCAAACATGTCATTGAATGTTTCGTCCAATTCATACGGACATTACAGAATTCACAATTCATTTCATTTGCAAGTAGGAAATGCTGTTTCATCCATTCAATTATTCTCTAGAAATCAACGGATACACAGCATCTTTGAAAATGGCTTTATCCATTTGTTACAGTATTTAAAACAAAATGGTCCAAATATTAATTTCTTTTAATCCTCGTAAAATTTTGGCTTCTTCGACTTTTGGATTTTTTTTTTTTTGTCATTTAATAAATTGATCACGTGATGGTATCATGAGATTAAATCAAAATTCAATATTTAAAAATATTATTTAAAAAATATATTAATTGTCGGGAAAGTTAATGTTTTAAAGAAAGAATAATTAAATAAATACTGAATTGTATTAAAAAAAACACACAGAAAAAAAAAAAAAAGAATTAAAAAACACTTTACATAAAAATCAATCTTTAGCACAAAAATCCGCGAAACATAATTATTATTCTAAGATTTATCTTCAAAAGTTTGTAAATATATTTAAAAAAAAAAAAATGCTGGCGGATATTCGAGCATGTTTGCTATTTGACGTGTTTACAAACAACCGACGCCGTGTGCTTGTGCCAATGTCAAGGTCGAATCACCAGTGTTAGTTGAATTGTGCGCCTGGCACCGCCAGGCGGCGGCGTCTGCTACGGGATATCTATTTTTTACTTGATCCAAATTTACTGACAAATTCATCCCTCATTTCAAAGGAATGTAAGAGTGAATTTCTATTTGGAGGTTCTGGACAAGAGTCCTCTGAACCGCTAAGATTGATAAGCAGGCGGGGATGATATCCTGTCTGCAAAAAAATGGTTGGGAGTCAACCCATCAAGGCCTCTATCAGAAGCTGAAATAAATGTTAGTGGCCTATCATTTATGGCCTTTTGAACATCTGAAAGGGCGGTTAGGAACTCGAAATAACCGACCCTCCTCCTACCCAACAACTTGGAATGACACTGTTTCACAGTTTTAATTAATCTCTCCCATACTCCACCATGCCATGCAGAATACAGGGGAATTGTATAATGAACAATAGTAGTGGATTTGAAATGTTCTCTAAATTCATCAGACACAAATATGTCTGATAATATAATACCCGACGCTATGAAAGATTTAGCATTGTCGGAATACATATGAGTTGGTACACCAAATAAGTTGGTGAACCTAACGAACGCTAACAAGAAAGATCTTGCGCTCATGTCCGGTACCAATTCCAAGTGTATGGCACGTAAACTCATGCAAGTAAACAGTAGGATGTACATTTTGACATCCTCATTATTGTTTTTGACAAAAAAATGTCCAGTAAAATCCACCCCTACACATTTGAAGGGCCGGACAAAATTTACTCTATCAGAAGGCAGTTGAGACCCAGAGGGTGCTTTGTACGGTAGAGAATTAATTCTCTTACATATAACACAGTCACGGAGAACTGACTTCACTGCCTGTCTCCCTTGGGGGATCCAAAAACCCGATAGCCTCACCTTGCTAAGGGTTGAATTTGCTCCCATATGACAACAATTCTGGTGAGCTTCAATAATGACCAATTTGGTCAGGTGGGTAATTTTTCCTAACAATATAGGAAATTTCACTTCATATGGAAAAACCTCGGAGTTCTGAATACGTCCTTGAGTCCGTATCAGTCCCTCCCTATCTAGGAATAACCCAAGGGCTGTAACTCTTGGGGGAGCAGCCCTATTAGAGGGTTGTTGCAAATAAGCAAGTTCTGTGGGAAAGGCTTCCCTTTGTAAGAGAGAAGAGCAACAATTTAGCTCTCTTGACGGTGTCAGTCTTTCGGTGATGTAATTTATCACCGAATCTCACAACTTTTTCTAAGACATTAATAGCCTTAGTTAATGAGGAAAAATCAGATATTTTAATTGGCAAGTGATTCTCGTTAGAAGCAGTTTCATCCGAGAACATACATGTTACCATCTTCCTGTTAACATTGTTAAGAAAAGGCAAGGGGGACGTGGGCCAGCTGATTTCAACTTGATTAAGTCAATCTGGTCCGCAGGTCCAAAATTTGAAAAATTGTTTGAACTTAGAGGCAGTAATACCTCTGGTTAAAAGATCAGCCGGATTATCCGACGAAGGAACATATCTAAATTTAGGGTTTATCCCATATTTAAGTTTAATGTTTTCAATGAACTTATTAATGTCTGACACGCGATTTTCTACAAATATATTTTTTCTCGCAGCCTTCTCATTCAAAATCCATGACAGGGCTACTTGTGCGTCAGACACGACAAAAAAGGATCTGATATTGATGGGCGCTAGAGCACCCAAAACTTTTGGAATAACTTTAAACGCTAGAAATATAGCTAATAATTCCAAAACAGGTAGTGATTTTCCCTTGATGGGTGCCACTTTTGTCTTGGTGAATATCAAGGAACACTGAGCACCTTGTTTCGCATACACGGAAAACCCATAAGCATGCTTAGAAGCATCGCTAAAGCAAATAATTTCAACAGGGGATTCCGCTAGGAGAGTACATCTAGGAAATTCAAAGTCCCCTATACAATTCAGCTCCTTGGCATGTGCTTGCCACGTGGCCTTAACTTCTTCAGGGATTTGTTGTTTATACAACGCCCACCTTCTCTCTCGTTCATCCAATCCAAAGAAGCTGTTATACAAAACTTCTTAGCCTCTATTAGACCAAGGAGATTTGAATTTGCCATGTTCGAAGGACACAATACGAGAAAAAAAAATGGCCGTTCCCACGTGGGGAAATAAAAGCAAAGGGCGCAAAAAAGATTCTCCGACGAACTACAACTATTATCTGAAGGGGTTTACGTCAACAAGATTCGAAACTCTCAATGAACAAGGAATTTAAACCCATAAGGAAAGTTCAGACCGACATTACGACAACACATTTCAACAATGAATCAATTATAAATTCAAGAATTAATATATAATTGCTTTCCATACATTATTTAAACGATTACAATTATCGTAAAATATTTGAAAGGTATTTTTTTTTTACGAATTTAAACTTCAGTTTACAATTTACATGAAATAATATTTATTTTCAATGAATAAGTTCTTTTATGGACCATTACAATTTAATATAAGAATGAATATTCAATATATTATTTTTTTTCCAAAGCACATGGTCTTTTAAGGACCATTACAAATTAAATATAAAAATGAATATTAAATATATTACTTTTTTTTAAAGGTGACACAATGAAAGGAAAAAATCCAAAATAATGGGTGTGGGGGGGGATCGAAATCTTATGCAATAAGAACGTTATTACTCATAAGAAAAAAATTGGAGGGGGGAGGATGTCTTTTGCAATAAAAACGGTGTAAGAATTTCTCTTACTCGTTTTTGCCTTTGGCAGAATGAAAGAGTCACTCAGAAAAGCAACAAAGGCTCACCTTTATTCCAAGAATATTTTATTTACAAGAAAGATAAAATGAGTCCATATTTGCAAAAGAGTGCACCTCTTTAGCTTCGGCCAAATGGCGGGTAGTTTATGCCTCGAAAGGTGTAGGTAGTTTTCTTCTGTGGAAGATGCTGGTTGAATTCGGCCGCTCGTAGAAGTGGTTGAGGGTTCTTCGAAATCCTTCCAGACTGGTCAAATAAGAACAACGCACATTGCGATCGATGTTCCATAATAAAGGATGCCCTCCTGCGGGCAATGATGATGGATGTAATTAGTCCATAAAACATTTTTGCCTCAGGCTTGTATCCGCATTTAAGTGAGCGGAGACAACAAATAGAATAGAACCCTGCCTTAGTTCATTTGGCATGGAGCGAGACACCACGCGTCTGCTTTGCTCGACACGGAATGGAAATCTGTTTGAAGAAACACAATATTCCCGCCAATTCCTGAATCCTCCGCAGCAACTGAAACAATGCAATTTCATTCGTCAAAATAATCGCGTGATTGGAACAATCTAGCAGTTATCGCCCTTGCATTCTGAAATTTCTAACAATCAAAATGTATTCTACAATATTACAATTAGATATAATCCTTCAAGGGAATCGCCAAAAACTGATAGCTCAGACATTTGATTGTGCAAATGTCATGAAAGGCAAAAAAGCTGGTGCTCAGGCGAAAATAAAAGCAGTTTATAGTAATGTGCATTTCACTCACTGTTATGCTGTTGACATCCTCGTTAATGACACATGGTGGCTGCGAGTGGGATAAAGATATGTCTAAGTAAGATGTACAAAAGGATAAGAAGCGGAAAGTTATTTGCAGAAACAGATAAGTAACTTTATTGTTCTTGTTTCAAATTGTAATTCCTACGTACGTCACGTGGAGAAAAAAAATGTCGGAAGGAAGCATGGAAGAAACAAACAGACCAGTGGCTGGCATAAGACCACCAGCGCCCTTATGTATGGAAGATAATTTATCGGCGAACTGGAAGTTGTTTAAACTGAAATGGCATAACTACGCCATTATTACGTGTTTGACGAGACAGTCATTACAATATCAAACGGCACTTTTGCTTCACACGTTGGGAGATGACGCATTGAAAGTTTACTATGGATTTCAATTTCTAACACCTGTGGATGAAAGAACACCCACCGAAATTATTCAGGCATTCGATAAATACGCTATAGGGGAAACAAATGAAACCTACGAGCGTTACGTATTTCATTCTAGAAAGCAAGGAGGATCAGAGACTGTGGAATCCTTCATTACGGCACTTCAGACGTTAGTAAAAACGGGCAATTTTTGTGACGATTGCGTTTCATCAGTACTCAGAGATCAGGTAGTGCTGGGAATACACAACCTCCAGACACAAGCTGAATTATTGAAAATAAGACAGACTTACAAAAATGTATTGACATTTGTAAGTTGTCTGAAAATGCCACGGTCCAGTCCAGAATCCTAAGGCCTGAAGAAGTGAATAAGGTTGATTTTAAACCGAGGAGAAAGACATCGGCACAAACTGACAGAGATTGCTGGGCGTTTGCACTGCGGCATGGACCGAGAAAAGAGTTATGTCCTGCATTTGGCAAGACCTGTTATCAATGTAATGGGAAAAACCACTTTGCCGCGAAATGCAAAGTATCAAGGAAAAAGAAGGTGCAGGCTGTCAAAACCCAATATGAGGACCAGGAAAACGACAGTAGTAGTTCAGACTATGGACAGGTAGACAACATAACGATTAAGGAAAAGGTGAATGCTGTGAGTCGAGGTGATAAAGGCGGAAATGGTGAAAGGAAAACCAATTGCTTTTCAGCTCGATAGTGGAGCGTCCGTGAACATATTGAATGTGAAACACGTGATTGGAAAAACACTGGAACATTCAAATAAGACCCTTGTCATGTGGAATGGAGCAGAAGTGAATCTGTTAGGAGAGTGTTGAGTTAAAATGATAAACACCAAAACTGGACAGAAATATGCAGTTAAGTTTGTCATTGTGAAAGAGGATTTCCATCCCTTACTGGGAGCAAATGCAATCCAGAAAATGGAACTCGTCACAATCAATAACGACAAATTCAAAATGGTCGCCAAAGTTTCCCAAATGAATGAATCCAGCACCCAGTACTCAGACAGCATTATCAATGACTTCAGAGATGTATTCAAGGAAGAGTCGGGTCAATTACCAGGAGAGGTACATTTGCAGGTGGATCCAGGATTAACACCAAATGTTGCAGCAACATGGAGAATACCAGTGGCACTTAAAGACAAGCTAAAAGTCGAGTTGGAAAAACTGGTTAAGAAGAATGTTATTGAACCAGTGAGTGACCCAACACCATGGGTAAGTGCGTTAGCACTGGTAACTAAGAAAAATGGAAGCCTGCGGATATGTATAGACCCAAGACCACTGAATAAGGCTCTGAAGAGGGAACATTTTCAGTTACCTACACTGGACGATTTACTACCAGAACTGGCTGACAGCAAGGTATTTTCTACCCTGGATCTACGAGATGGATTCTGGCATGTAAAATTAGACGAAGTCAGCAGTCGCTTAACAACATTTGCTACACCATACGGTAGGTTCCAGTGGAAGGTTTTACCTTTCGGTATTTCTCGAGCTCCAGAGATATTTCCAAAGACCCTTTTTAACAATGTATCCGATTTGGAGGGGGTGGTTAACAAAGCGGATGATCTCCTGGTGATTGGGAAGGGTAAAACGATGGAAGAAGCAACAATTGATCATGACCTAAAACTCAGGAAACTGTTGCAAAGATGTCGTGATCACGGGATGCGATTGAATGCTGGAAAATTGAACTTACAACAAGCGTCTATATCTTTCCTGGGACACATAATAACCAGTGATGGTTTACATCCTGATTCTGGGAAGGTAAGAGCCATAAAAGAGATGCCGTGTCCAACAGATGTGAAAGGAGTGCAACGATTGGTTGGATTCGTGAATTACCTGGCAAAATTTCTACCACACATATCTGATGTGATGGCCCCAATTCGAAATTTAGTGAAGGCAGATGTGCCATGGACATGGTCCCAAATCCATGAAGAGGCTTTTGGGAAAATTAAAGAGTTAGTGAGTGAGGCACCAGTGTTGAGGTACTATGACCCCAACAAATCTTTGGTCATCCAATGCGATGCAAGTGAGAAGGGCATGGAGGCTGCACTACTACAAGAAAGTCAACCCCTAGCCTATACCAGCCGTGCACTGACCGACACAGAAACTCGGCATGCACAGATTGAAAAGGAACTACTAGCAGTAGTCTACGCATGTGAACGGTTTCATCAATATACGTTTGGTCGACAGATAACAGTGCTAACCGATCATAAGCCACTGGAGGCGATTATGAAAAAAGAATTGGTGAAATGCCCAAAACGACTTCAAAACATGCTGATGCGACTACAGGCTTACGATGCTACAGTTCTGTACCATTCAGATAAGAAAATGTTCCTTGCAGACATGCAAGAGCATACATTTATGCATTGAGCAGTGAAGATATGGACGATGAAGATGATGTCAAGGAAGCAGAATATATTCCTGTAACAGAGAGAAGGCTGCTTGAACTGCGTTCAGCCACGAAGGAAGACAGAAGCATGCAGCAGTTACAGCAAGTAATTCTGGAAGGATGGCCAGAAGAAAAAATACATCTTGACCCAGAGGTGAGACCATATTTTAACATGCGGAATGAAATGACGATGAAAGATGGTTTAATTTTCAGAGGAAACCGGGTAGTGGTTCCACTGACACAGCGGGCGGTGTTGAAAGAAAAGCTGCATTCCACACACCTGGGAGTAGAAGGATGTTGCAGAAGAGCAAGAGAATGCTTGTATTGACCAAATATGAACAGTGACATCAGAGACTATGTGTCAATGTGCCCCACATGTAGAAAATATGAAGTGGCCAACCCGGCAGAACCATTAATGGTCCATGAAGTTCCTGACAGACCCTGGGCGAAAGTGGGAGCAGTTCTCTTTAAGTTTGCAGTTAGAGACTATCTGTGAGCAACTTCTGGGAAATCGATCATCTTCTCAATACACAAGCAAAGACAGTGATAACTAAACTTAAACACCATTTTGCACGACATGGAATACCAGATCAGGTCGTAACTGATAATGGGCCTCAGTTTAGTAGCCAGGAATTTTCTACCTTTGCAAAAAAGTGGTGTTTTACACATACACCTGTCAGTCCATACAATAGCAAGGCAAATGGCAAAGTGGAATTTGCGGTAAAGATGGCAAAGAACCTTTTCCGGAAAGCGATGGACGATAAGGTTGATCCATACCTAGCAATGTTGGATCACAGGAATACGCCAGCCAAAGGTCTCTTATCACCAGCTCAGAAGCTGATGTCAAGGAGAACAAAAACACTTCTCCCAACCAGGGAGGATTTACTCAAGCCAGAATTGCCCAAAAATCTGAGAAAATCAGTGAAGCAAGACCGCAGGAGGCAAGAACATGCTTTCAACCACAAAGTAAAACCACTTAAACCATTGTATCCTGGAGATGTAGTACGGATGAAACCACACATAAATGGTCAAAAAGAGTGGAGGAAAGCTGTTGTATGGAGGAGACTGGATGAGCGATCATACCATGTAAAAGTGAATGGGGACTTATATCGACGGAATAGAGTAGATTTGTGTTTTTTTGTTGTTTTTTTTTTGTCTTTATCTTCTGTTTTTATTATTGAGAAAAGGGAAGATGTTGCATGAGGGACTGAACAAGAGTTTTCACCGGCTGGAGTTACGCCCCCTTACCGGTGTACTCATGTTTGTCTGATGTAAATAAAGACGCCATTTTTTATAGAAGCTGATCTGTCGTTATGTCTTATTCAATCTATTGACATCCTCGATAATGACACAGACATTACTGGTTTCTAAGTGATTCTTTAAATCTGGATCTAATTAAGATGCAAAATTTAAAAAATACACTTGGATTTACTGAATCGTCTTTTTCATCATGTCCTCGTAAGGGAGTTTCAAAGTTCCCGCAAAAGAAAATACAATCTATTATTTTAGATAAAATTTCACGGTTCTTCTTAACATTTATGTTATGGTGATTGATTGAAAGTCTGCAGGCCTCAATAAGTTTTTCTTTAATATTTATGGTCCCCAAAATTGATAGTGAAACTACATTGTCAACGTTTAGGGAAGCGAACAGACGTCTAGCACCGTCGAAGGCTGGTAGTGTAAGAGCGAGAGTTTTCTTCTGGGACCGGAAGCTGTCTGGTCCCTAGGGGTTAATTCGTATTCATGTGCAAGTCCTCAGATTGGACAGTTTAAGGCCGCATCACTCACTCAGAGGAAGCGAATGCGCGAGAAGAAAAGGGGTCTATTTGTGTCTGCTACATAACCCCCTGCTTAGGCTGAAAGCCGACAGAGAGAAAGGTAGCATAACAAATAGCAGAAAGAAAAATACAATAAGAAATGTTCGTTTCTTTAGGTTATTTTCTTGCAGAAAAAAAAATGTTCTTACTTTTCTGTGAAAAGTTGGAATATTTGCACAAAACGTTCTGTTCTGAAAAGGAGAGAAGAAAAAATGTTCTTTTTCAACAGAAATACACTGTTTTGCCTATGCCAATGTACCCGTCGACCACTACGTGTAGTGGTCACATAATTGTTCTCATGTGGAACATTTACCTCAGGTGTATGATTATGCTGTGTGTATGTTGGAGGAATGTGTGGCTCAGGTGTTAATGTGTCCAGAAAGGCTCTTTTTACCCTATCTACCGATACTGTCTCTTTTTTACCACTAATTTCTAGGATAAAAGTTTTATTGGTGCGTGAAAGCACGCGATAAGGGCCAGTGTAAGGTGGAGTTAGGGAGGCTTTTACTGCGTCCTTTCTAAGGAACATGTGAGTTCATGTCGCTATGTCCTTCGGAACCAAAGATTTAATGGTCTGTTCCCTAGGGTGCATCGGCGGTAGCTTACTGAGATAAGCTCGTAGTCTGTTGACATACAGAGCTGTGTCAGTTGATATATCCTCTATCAGGGTCAGCATCTGACCTGGCAATGATAGAGGTGCTCCATAGACCAGTTCGGCTGCGGAATACCCTAGGTCCTTCTTGATTGATGCCCGACAGCCAAGAAGGATGACCGGTATGTACTCGCTCCATCGCTGTTGGTCGGAGTAAGCGCGTAATGCAGCTTTCAATTGGCGATGGAAGCGTTCTATCATCCCATTCGAAGCAGGGTAATAGCTTGTTGTCCAAATGCGAGTGATCCCGAGGATCTTGGTCAGTTCCCGGAATAGGTGGGATTCGAATTGTGCACCACGATCAGTGGTGATCGTAGTGGGAACTCCGTAGCGCGATATCCAGCCTGATATAAGGGCTCGCGCTACAGATTCAGCCGAAATGTCACTAAGTGGGATGGCTTCTGGCCACTGTGTGAAACGGTCTATGCAGGTCAGGAGATTAGTGAATCCCTGACTGACCGGCCATGGTCCAACCAAGTCAATGTGAACATGGCTAAACCGAGCGTCTGGGGTGCTGAATGTTCCAAGGGGTGCGCGGATATGCACGTGCACCTTTGACTTTTGGCAGGATACACAGGAACGTGACCAAGCAGTGATGTCACGCCTCATGTTAGGCCAGAAAAATCTAGCTGTAATCAGCTTTACTGTGGCTTTGCGTCCGGGGTGTGCCAGTCGTTGGAACGAATGGTCGAGGTGAATCCGTTGAGGTGTCACAGATGATCTGCGTGTCAGAAGTAGGCACGGGCAGATATGCGAATTTGCAAGTTGCAAATTCAGGTGACGATGGATCCAACGTGTCCAGACTTGGCTGGTCTAAGGCCATCTGTTGCAAATCGATATCCTATGGTGAGGACAGAGAATTAATGGGCAGGCGAGACAATGCGTCTGCTGCTGCGTTCTGCTCACCCGCGATATGTCGGATATTGCTAGTAAACTGCAAAACAAAGTCCAAATGACGTGTTTCGCGGGGAGAATATTTGTCCGGCTTAGCACGCAGTGCGTATGTAAGCGGATGGTGATCGGTGTAGATCACAAATTGTCGGCCCTCGAGTGAATGTTGGAAGTGTTTCACTGCGAGGTACATTACCAGTAGTTCGCGGCCAAATGTGCTGTAACGTTGTTCGGCCGGTTTCAGCTGTCGTGAAAAGTATGCAAGAGGTTGTAACTGTTGTTGGTGCTGCTGTTGCAGCACTGCACCTACAGCTGTGCCCGATGCATCAACGACCAGTGAAAACTGGGCATCGGGTACAGGATGTGCCAGCAAAGATATCGTCGCTAGTTTATTTTTCACTTCAGCAAATGCTCTAAGTTGGATCTCATTAAGTGAGATCTGCTCGTTTTTCTTCTTCCTGTTACGTAACAGGTCGGAAAGAGGAGCTAAGAGATCCGCACAGTGCGGGATAAAGCGTCTGTAGTAATTCAACAGATCAAGGAAGTGCCTAAGTTGGCGAAGTGAAGTGGGCGGTTGAAGGTCTTGTAGAGCCTTCACCTTTTCCAGCAACGGAGATATACCGTCTGGGCTGATAATGTGGCCCAGGAAAACTAGTGATGTAACACCTAAAACGCATTTACCAGGGTTAATCCTCACTTGGTATTGCTGAAACCGTTCGAACAGTAGGCAGAGGTGAGTGACGTGTTCCTCAGGTGAGGCACTAGCCCCGAGAATGTCGTCTATATAGTTATAGACGAAATCTAAATCACGCACTACTTCATCCATAAAGCGCTGAAAAGTACTGGCAGCGTTACGTAGAAATTCAAACGCTCCAAATGGAGTTGTAACCGCAATTTTGGGTATGTCGGCCAGATTCACTGGGATCTGATGGTAAGCCTTAACCAGATCTAGCTTAGAGAAGGTCTTACAACCATGCAGAGAGGAAGCAAAGTCCTGAATATGCGGGATTGGGTAACGATCAGGTACCGTCATGGCATTGAGTCGTCTATAGTCCCCAGTCAGCCGCCAATCTCCGTCTCGTTTTGGGACCATATGCAGAGGGGAAGCCCAAGGACTGGACGAGGGGCGTATAATTCCCAACTGTAGCATATGATTAAATTCTACCTTCGCTGCTTTAAGTTTATCCACAGGAAGGCGACGAGGGCGTGAGAACACAGGAGCACCTGTGGTCTCAATGTGATATTTTGTGGTGTGCGTGGGTTTGCTCACCACAAAATTTAAATTGGTTAACTCCGGGTAGGAGTGTAGCACCTCGTGGTATGGGTCATTCGCAGCGGCAATGAAAAATACCGGGCTGATAGATGGGGCATTAGATAACGAGCCAGGGACGGAAAGTTCCGTGCTAGCGTCCATCAGCCGGCGTCTGTGCATGTCGACCATTAAATTAAAATTATGCAAGAAATCCGCGCCTAGTATGGGGTATGTTAGATCTGCTACGGTGAAAACCCACGTAAAGTCTCTCTGTAAATTCAAGTCCAGAGAACGTGAAACTTCACCGTACGAGGGGATAGGCGAATGGTTCACCGCTTGCAGTGTTATCAATGACACTGGTGGCCTTTCTTTAAGTAGCCTAAGTGGCCATATGCTACAAGCAGCGCCAGTGTCTACCAAGCAGCGTGCTTGAGATTTTACGTCAGTGACGAAATAGGCACGGTTATTTGCATTTTGTGAAAAGTTTGTCGTGCTCGTCTTTCCACAATTTAGTTTCCCTGGTTGTTAAAAGTGCAGGGCATTTTACAGTTCCGTGCTTCAGCACCATAGCGACTATGATAAAAACATAGTCCCGGCATGTTTGCACGGCAACAGTGGTGCGGGGAAGATGAGCGGCTTTAGTAGCGGCGTCTGGGTGAGTGTGACCTGCCCATATTGAGCTTGCTCACCTCTCTAGTGAGGCGTTCGATGGCCGTTAGTATAGCCACCGATGTAGCATCCTGTCTTAAATTTGCGGTGCCCGCGGGTACCTCAGCAGGCTCTTGTGCAATCGCCGCGGTGGTAGGCCCTCTCACAAAGTCCATGACCTTGTCCGCCGATGCTGCTACTACATCGACGGCGTGTTTTTCTAACATTGGCGCAAGTATGGCCTTTACCTGCGCCGGCAGCCTTGGGAAAAAGAGCTGCTTAATTAAGACACTGTCAGGAGGGACGTCCTCTGCCAGTTCCCTCATTCTACGGAGTATTTCCGTCGGCCTGTGGTCACCTAAGTGCTCGACATGGACCAGCGTTTGAAAACACTTTTCCGCCGACACGGACGTCCGTAGTAGCACCTCCCATTTTATGCTATCGTAAGTGGAGTTTAACGGGGTGTCCATTATTAAGTCCTTGACCGCAGGAGTCAATGACGCAGGGAAGGCACTGAATAAAATGTGCAGCTTCGTTTGCTCTGACACGTTGTTCGCCGCAAAATAAGACTCGAGTTGAGCAAACCAAACCCGACCGTCACCGGCGAAGGCAGGCAACGTTGTCACTACCGAAAGTAGATACAAAATATTAAAAAAATATATATATATAATCTATCCGAAATCTGAAAGGACGCCGAATATGGACCACGTGGAGAAGAAAGGAGAAATATGGAGAAAATCTTTAAACAGAGACAATACAAAAAAAATTTAACAGGCTAACGGGGGAGGAGAAGAAACAAACAAAATTACCATGAAATAAAGCTAAAAAAAAAACTATATAAGGAAGAGCCGTGAAAAAAACAAAAAAAAATGTGGACAATATGTTTTTTTTTGTTTTTTTTTGTAAATGTGTGTGAACCTGAAGATAAATGAACTCTTTAAGTACTTACATTTTGGCCGAAGAGTGCTAATGTGGATAAACTTTGTGAAAGTTCTTTTTTTTTTTTTTTGTGTTGAGCTTTTTCTTATGCGCGGTGCGCGTTAAAACGGCAGAAATGTTCAAAGTAGAAAAA